>NW_005370994.1:2723127-2727374 GCF_000412655.1 Myotis brandtii
GAGGGTGGGGTTGGAACTGGGTGGAGGGGAGTTATGGTGGGAAAAAAGAGTAACTAATGTAATAATCTGAACAATAAAGATTTAATTAAAAAAAAAGTCTATGGGAACTTTTGCTTACAAAGAACAGATGAAATAGGTTTATTAAAGTTGGCTTGAATATTTTAGAAATTTTTCTCTGAGTTGTTATGAAAATCCAGTTAAGGGTAAATACAGCTGACTGATTTACTTCTCATGATACATTACTTGCACTTTCTCTGTAGCATTTATCAACAGATTGTTCGCTAGGTATTTATGTGTCAGCTTTTTCTCTCCCAAGGTATTTGAAGATCTTACAGGCAGGGCTTCAGTCTGAATGCTCTCTATTGTCCTTCATTGCATCTTTATTTGATGGTGTTCAATGGATTGCTGCTAAATAACTGAGCTTTTGTTCAGTTTAGTGGGAGTAAAGTTCAAGAGACATGCATTTGTATGTAGAGAACATTTGTTTACAGGATAGGAGAGGGCCTTGTCTCCCTCGGTTGCTTGTGGGGGTGGGGTTCTTGGGGTACCAGGGGAATAAGAATTCCCAGAGGCCCCATGGATGAATGAGGTATGGAAAAAAGCTTTATTTCCATGATATTACACCCTGGCTTTCCAAAGTCCCATTTCCCTTTGCCCAGTCATAGAAGAAGTGTAGCTGGGTTTCAGCAGGACTAAAATCAAAGCCAGTGTCCAGAGTTCCCTTTCCATGTTGGAGCCGGGTCCAGTACAGCATCAGGCTAGCTTAGCTTGTGTTCCTGCTAAGTGGAGGTCTGCATGGCTGCGGGCCACCAGGGTAAATGCAAAAGAACCAAGAGAGCATGCCCCGAGCAATAAGAGAAACAAGAAAGGGCACCCCTTTGTTCAGGGGATTATGTATTCCCCACATTTTCATGCTCACAGTGGCCATGCGCATTCTGACCAACTCTCTCTGTCCCCAGGTTTGATTGACAGGCACCTTCCCTAGTCACCCCAACTTTACTGGGCATGCATCTATCTTCTGTTTGTTGGATCCCTCTCCCAGTGTTTTTCAGGGAATAGGCTGTGGTTCTCTGGAGAGTGCAAGACTATGCTGAGACTTTGGGATAAGATTTGGCTGCCCATGGAGGTCATGCTCACATACAATACCCAGGAAATATCTGGAAAAGTTAAGAAAATCTCTAGTGTGGATTTTGGCAATGGGTTTTCTAAAGAACTTGCATTAAAATCTCCTGGGATATCTATTAAAATACAAATTTCTGGGTATCACCCCAGTCCTACAAAATCAAACTTTCTAGAAATAGGGTCAGTAGATTCTCATTTTAACTAATATTTCTAGTGATTCTTGTGGGCACTGAAGTTTGAGATCTACTGGTGTTCAGGCCATGGAATCTCTTAGCTGCACCTGGAATCCTTTTTTAATCCTTTTTTTTTTTTGTTATATGATAATTAGGGAAGTTACTTGTGTGTTCATACCTGAAAACATCTTAAGTTACTACTCTTCCACAAGAAATTGGAGGTTGTTTTTTATTTGTGTGAGTTATTACTAATCTGTGTGTGGTGTTTGTTTGTTTTTAGGGATCCACAAGAAATTTAGTTTACATGGAATATAATAAAGGAATATAATAGGAAGCAGTAGTCTCGAAATGGAACCAAATGCACCATAATGGTTTGCATTAAATCAACTGAAATTGCTACTAAAGAAACAAGCCCTAATTGCTATTCTTGATAAAATTATTCATTTTTATAAACTAGAGCTTTTAGTGCATTAATGAGATCCAAATCAATCTAACTGGGAGCACAGGAAGCAATTAAAGTTTTGTAGGGAAAGGATGCAAGGAAATTACTGATAGTATAAAGTTTTCTCTGACTTAAGGAGAAATGCTTTTAAATAATGGTAAGGCCTCCCAAGATAATAATTACTGCCTTTCACAAATATAGCTGCTATGAAATTAACTTTCGAACCGTTTAGATCAATTATTGTCCTTTTATTCACATCCTCAAAGCACCGGGTCTGAAAAAATACCAGAAATAAATTCTGTTCTTTCCTTTTTATATATTTATATGGTATAAGCTACGATTATGACCTGCCAAAAATTTAGTGGGCTACAATATTACCCTTGAACCACTTGCTGTTTTTATTTTATTCAGTCAGTAAAGACCAGAGTGCAAGCAATTATCAACAATGAGTTCAGGTTTCACATGGCACAGATGTGTCTAGGATAACACAAATGAAAACATCCAGCAATTTCTCAGTCCCCTAACTGCTTTTTTTTTCTGCATTAACTCTTCTGCCTTCTCATGAATCATAAACATGCTTTAAAACTTAGCTCAAATGTAGCTCATACTCAAACATTTTTCTATTCCTTTAATCCTGTCACATCTATCTCCTACGTGCATTTTATACTCTCTAATTATACTTGTGGAAGCTAATGTAATATTATATGCATTTGTATGCATGTTATTCCCAATTATTGTCCAAATTTCTTATAGTGAATGCCATGTGCTACCTACCTCTATACCCCAAGTGCTGCGTAGTACATACTACTCAATACATTGTGAACAAGTAAATAAGAACATTGGAGAATGAATCCAGTTTGAGTTCTCGTTTGCTTACAATATTGTGTCCCAAGTGGGAGTCAGACATGTCCAGTGATCTGGTGAGACAGACTTGCCTGGGGCCCGTCTATATGAAGGTCAGGGGCCTCTTGGAAGAGACCTCATCATAAGGGAGAAAAGAACCTGGCATGATAAGCTTGCCAAGAAGAAGTCCTTGTGACTGGAGAAGAGAGCTGATTGTGAAGAGAGTGTGGGATTTGCCTCTATCCTGTGCCATCTCTCACTGGACTCACGTGTGAGTCCTTTCACTTGAATAAACATAAAAGGGCTTTTGTTCTGAAAACTCTTCAAACACTGGGGCATCAGCATTACTGCCCAGATGCCTTGAAGAGTGTTGGAGATCAGTGTGGGGCGATGCAATGTTTTTCCTCACTGCCCAATAGAGCAGAGCCTGGCAAGGTGTAGTCCGAGCACTGGTGCCAGTCTATCAATTGGTGGATGATGAGGTAAGGGGCTGGAGTCAGAGCATAAATCAATCATGCCAATGAGCACACTGTTTAATTTAGCTGACATTTTCATTTTATGACAGCGAGACATTCTTGATGAAGGAGGAAAAGTGTTCACTTTCATTCTGGTAGGAGCTCCTTACTCTTGGTAATAAAAACTTTGTGGACTCTTCATTAGTCTGTGAGTGTACCTTTGCATCTTAACAGGATCTAGCACATAGTAAATACCTAAAAATACTTAATAAATGTAATGAGATGACCAAGAAATAAATCTGGATAGTTGAGCTGAATGGACACGAAGGATAAAGTATTCTGAGGCAAGTCAGCCCACAAAATCCTCACTTCCTCCTGGATGACCTAGTTTGACCCTAATTGTACTTTTGTTTGCTGAGACCTCATGTCCCCGCAGGTGGCCATGGTTGTTTCTCTGGGCCATTTAGTTAGAACTCAGCAATTTAGCATTTATGTCCTGTCTGAATAAAAGTACATGATTCCTGCTTTAAAAAAAATTATATTTTTATTGATTTCAGAGAAAGGAAGGGAGAGGTAAAGAGAGGTAGAAACATCAACGATGAGAGAGAATCATCGATAGGCTACTTCCTGCATACCCTTTACTAGGGATTGAGCTGGCAACCCAGGCATGTGCCCTGGACTGGAATCGAACCCTGGACCCTTCAGTTTATAGGCCAATCGATGCTCTATCCATTGAGCCAAACCAGCTAGGGCAATTCCTGCTTTTTTAAGTGACCCCAGAGATAGTCAAATACTGAACCATGTTGGGATCTCAGAGACCCACTGAGTTTAATTGTCTCATTTTATAGAAGAAGAAACTGAAGTTCAGAGTGGCAGAATTAATTGTTCTAAATTATGCTATTGATTATTCCGCTTAGCCAGCGGTTCTCAACCTGTGGGTCTCGACCCCTTTGGGGGTCGAATGACCCTTTCACAGGGGTCTCCTAAGACAATCGGAAAACACATATATAATTACATATTATTTTTGTGATTAATCACTATGCTTTAATTATGTTCAATTTGTAACAATGAAATTGGGGGTCACCACAACATGAGGAACTGTATTAAAGGGTCACAGCATTAGGAAGGTTGAAAGGCCTTAGACCAGTGGTTCTCAACCTTGGCTGCACATTAGAATCACCTGGGAATCTTTTTAAAATCCTGATTTCTGGG
>NW_005370994.1:2727404-2735126 GCF_000412655.1 Myotis brandtii
TAACAAAGAAACAGAATTTCCAGAGGATGAGGCCCAGAAATCAGGATTTTAAAAAGATTCCCAGGTGATTCTAATGTGCAGCCAAGGTTGAGAACCACTGCCTTAGACTATTCCCCCCCGCCTTTTTTTTCTCAACAGTTGCTGGTAAAAGATAATCCAGTATCCTTCCCAGGCACTTTGTTGAAAAACCATATACCCAGTGATTATCTACGCAACATACAAAACTGCTGGCTCCAATAAAATCACTACATTCATTTATTTAGTTCCAAATCCAGTGTTAATTTACTTAGAGTATTCCAAAACAACCGACAGCACGCTACCTCTGTCCTGGCTCAGCACAGTTTTATAGTTTGACAATTTGCCATTGTCTCCTTCCAGCCTGTTTTTATAGCCTCAATTTGTAAATGTTTTATGACTGCCTCACCATTAGTCCCTAGGAGTCTTTTTGCAAAGTCTTATGATTTAGAAAACAACTATTGTCCTCGGAACATCCACCGCTATGTGCTATCCATGGTGGTATGAGTTCCAGGGGCTGGGCCCCCTCGGTCCTAACACAGATCCTCCCTCCTCTTCTGTCAGCATTCCTGGAACTTATCTGACTTTTATATCTCCCTGCAACACAGCTTAAAGTACCTGACTTCAGGGTGGGTTTATGAGCAAAGCACTGAGAGCAATTAACATTTGAATGAAAGCTACCTGTGATTCCCTATTTAACAGCTGTTAAATGGAATTACTTATCTGCTTCAAACTCCAGGCTGGTGGGTTGTGTGTACCAGACAGGAATGATAATGCACACAGGCAGCTGGGGATTAAGTGGTTTGGATAGCATAAATCAAATTGCATTTTTGAAATCCAGGCAGTAATTCCAGTGGCTTCTGAGGAAAAACTCATAGAGATAGATCCATATAGGATACAACAGGAATATTTCAGGATATTTCAGTATTTAATTGTCCCAGCTTCATTTGCCAAACCATGAGTTGACTGAGGGCTTCTGGATAATCTAGACCCAAAAGAACTGAAACAGCACTAATATCTTTTCTGTGAGCTAATATTTTTCCTCACATTTCAAATTTGCTTTTCAATGAAATGTTCTTCCAGGTGAGTATTGATGATTTTGGCCAAACCAGAGGTTTTGTCAGACACAAAATTTTGTGCTTTGACGTAATTCTTTATGGCTCTTACAGAGAACACTAGTGACCCGGTGCATGAAATTCATGCCCATTAAAAGGGAATTAATTAGAGGAAATATTTTAATATTGCTATTTGCCTTTTCTCTAAAATAGAAGTGTCAGAATGAAAGAAAACTAGTAAAATGTATATGAAAATCTTCCTCCTGTCAAAGTCTGGAGCGTGCCATGGGAACCAGAGTCAAGTCCCCACTCAACCACATGCACCTCAAAATCGCGCGAGACCCAGACCTGGCCGGCCCCACCCCCATTGGGCTAGATCCAGATCCAACTGGCCCCACCCCCGTCAAGCCCTGCTGGGTGTGGGGGCATGGCCTCAGGTCAGCCTGGCCTGGTGCTGGGCTAGGGGTGCACCTTGAGGTACCCTGTCAAGCTCTGCCAGGCGGGGGGAACAGCCTGAGGTCCCCCAGCCCAGCGCCATGTAGCCTCAGGTCCTGCTGATTGCTCGTTAAGGCTCGTTATGGGAACTCAGCCTCCACTGTGGGCGCAGCCATCTTGACCGTTATGGTGTGATGGTCAATTTGCATATTCCCTCTTTATTAGATAACACTGGGTTGTAAATCGCCAGAGTGAAGAATGGATTAACATGTTAGAGAGACTGTGCTGACTGAACCAAAAATAAAAGATTTGGCAATCACTCACTGGATGTAAGAAATTCGGAAACCAAGATATGCATATCTCAAAGTGAAAAAAATATTTAAAAAAATATTTTTATTGATTTCAGAGAGGAAAGGAGAGGGAGAGATAGAAACATCAATGATGAGAGAGAATCATTGATTGGCTGCCTACTACATGCCCCACACTGGGGATCGAGCCTGCAACCTGGCATGTGCCCTGACTGAGAAAAATCCCTGATCTCCTGATTCATAGGTCGATGCTCAACCACTGAGCCACACTGGCTGGGCTCAAAGTGAAAATTTTTACTTATAAATCCTGCCTATATTAATCCAAACCATATAGACACATTGGTCAAAATATACATGTGACCAATGATGTTATGTATGGGTCACTTTGGAATTTGGATTATCTGTAGATAATGATGCTCAAATAAGTCAAATACTAAAACTAAAATATTTAGGATTGTAGTAGGTCCCTGTACTAAACAGTGCTTCAACATATTCTATCTTTTGATCCTTGCAGCAACCCAAATGCTGCTATTAACAAACACTTGTTTATTTGTAAAGGTTGAAGCACAGAAACAGTGTATGATTTGTGCTGAGTCACAGAAATAATTGGTTGATAGAACCAGGATGTATACTGGTAGTCTGGTTCTCCAGCCTCAGTTCTCAGTCTCTCTACCCTATTTTGCAGTTACATTTCCTCTCTGGTTATTTCTGTTTGACAAACGTTTGTGATGCTAACTGGAAAATAAGTGTAAGTTTATGTGTGTATGTATACACACACAGCCACACCCACACCCCTCAGTAATGGCTTAGTGGTTATATTCTGGACTTTACCTCAGTGGCCTATTATAATAATGTCAAAGAGTTGTGAAACACCTGTCTTCCTCTGGGCCCTCTGTGGTCCTACTGGGCTCTCCCTCTGCCGTTTGGGTCTTTTGTTCTGCCTTGAGTTACATCTCTACTGTTCCCTTTAATTATTGTGTTTGGGTTATGGAGGTTATTATTTTAAGACTTCAAAACTGAGAGTGAATACCCTTTGGGAGAAAATCTTTCTCTTTTCTTGTTTTCCAAAAAATATCAAACAGTATTTCTAGACCCATCTGCAACACTCCTATGTAAAAGGCACAAGTTCTATTTAGCAAAATGTACATTATGCAGATTATCTGGTATTACATTTGCCAATAATATTTTTATTTACATTTTTGTTTTAGAGCTATTTAAAAAATCAAGTAGCTGTTCATCATTATCTGAGCAGTGAAAAATACTAATGCATTTTCATTAGTTACCAATGTATAAATTATAGATGAAAGAAATGTATGTTTTAAGAAATATATTTTTATATGTTATTAGTACTGAGACATTTTTGTTTTATTCTGGCATGAAAGGTTCATAAATAAACCAAAAGTAGCAACTTCTTTCATGTAATTAAAGCTACAATTTTGTACACAGAAACAATCCATAGTATATCCACATAACTAGATTGTAACAAATATTCAATTGTGGATTTTCCAAAAGGTTTAATGCAGTGATATTAATGGAATGTTTTACCCACATAATTACTATTTAGAAAATTTCATTTCTGTAACATTTAACCTTCAGTTCAACTAACACTAAATGTAAAATAAATAATGGAAGTGAAAGCCATTCCTTTATTTAAAATGCAAGCTATCTATTAATAAATAAAACCAAGATTGGGTGTGAAGCAATAAAACATTATGTTACTAGCAATATGCTGCTGTATATTAATTTCCATAGTAACTAACCAGAAGTTGGATCATTTACCCCGGGAATAACATCACAGACTTCCTTTAGGCAAAGCCTGAAAACTTGATCTTACAGATGTCTGCCAAAGGCATTAGCTGTCAGAAAAAGGCAAAAGAAATTGATGGAACCAAATTCTGAAGTTCAATATGTTTGACAGAAGAAAAAACCCCCAAAACACTACCTCCCTTTGATCAGATCAAGTTTTTGTAATAATTCCCAGAATATACAGACTGACTCAAATTAATTTTTAATTAAATAAGAACATATTACATAGGGTATGACTTTGATCTCCTCTCAGTAAATTATACTTGTTAGGTAGATTGGACCTTTTGCACTTAATTTTCCATGGCCTTTCAATATTATAATTGTGTGTGCATCCATGTCTTTTGCCATATGACGTTGCAATACTTTCCACTGGAGAAGGTGGAATATATTTTCCTACCTGAACAATGTTGACCTTGGTCATGTGACTTCTGCTAAAACCAATGGAATGTTGGTGAAGCGAAAATGGCCAGGTTGGGGGCCAAGCCTTAAGAGGCATTATGTGTTCTTGAAATCTTCCTGTAGTCTTACCAGTTGCCATTAGAAAAACTAATAGGAAGATACTTCCCCAAGGAGAATGAAAAACACGTGTTGTTCCCTTGAGCATAATCTCTGTCTGGAGTGCAGTGCATCAAATCAGAGCCAAACCCATCCGAGCCAACTCATAAAACCACATAAAAATAAATGTTCAATGTAGGCCATTGACTATAGGGTGGTTTGTTTTGTAGTATTATCACAGTAATAGCTAGTTAATGTAACCACCATCCATCTAGTTTTCTAAGCCAGAAACTTTGGTATCATAACTTGTTTTGGTTTGTTTTTAAGGAAAACTAGGTTATACTTTTAAAAAATTCTTGTTGTAAAGAATTGATGCAATAAAGAGTACATAGATGAAAGATAAAAACAAAACAAAGAAAATTGTAAGATGCCAACCTCTTATCCCGCAAGAACATCATTTCAACATTAGGTGAACTTCATTGCAGACATCCTTCCCCCGCCACAAACTTTTTATTTTGAAATAGTTTTAGATTTATAGGAAAATTGTAAAGATAGTACAGGAAGCTCTGTATACCCCTCACCCAGTGTCCTCTATTGTTAATATCTTATGTTACCATGGTATATTTGTCAAAATGAAGGAAACATTGGTATGTTACTAATAACTACACTATACAATTTATTCAGCATTCACTATTCTCCCTATTGTCCTTTTGCTGTTCAAGGATCCCATCCTGGGTACCACATACATGTAGTCATCATGTGTCCTTACCCTTCTCTGCTCTGTGACAGTTTCTCAGACTTTCCTTGCTTTGCTGACCTTAACAGTTTTGAAGATCATTGATCAGATATTTTATAGAATGTTCTTTACTTGGGATTGCCTGATCTTTTTCTCAAGATTAGACTGGCCTAATGGGTTTTTCTCTGTCACATATCAATACTACATTGTGTTAATTTCTATAGCTCCATAGTAATTTTGAAATTGGGACAACACTCTAACCAACTGAGCTACCTGGCCAGAACAAAAAAAAATATTTTGAATAATGTATTTTTATTTGTTTATTTCTTTCAGTTCATCTGCAAATGTTTTGTACCTTTTTTTTTGCATACCATTACAGCTCTCTTTTTGGGTCTTTTCTTTGCTGTGTTGTGGTGTAAGAACTTCTTGAGTAACCATCTTACTATGTATGAAACATGTGCCCAAACAGCTTCAGCTTGAGTGCCGGATGTTTTGCATTCTATCCATGTCTGTGGGAAGAAACACAGAGGTAGGGCCTGGCGGGATGCTGTGGAGCTGATGTATAATTATACCTGAGGTTTTGCTGAATATGCTAGTTAGGGCTCCGTGTTGCTTTGTTGAGAGGTATGCTCCGCAGCTGTGGGAAATGCCTTAGTGTTTCTATTCTTTCATTCAGGAAACTTCACTTCTGTAAAATAGTCTTGTAAGCTTCAGAATACCCACTGGTTTGCCTTCCTCCAGATTTGGGAGTAACAGTGGATATTGTCATTATTTTTTCTTTCTGATTGATAAGTATCTGAGGCTGGGGACAGGATAGGAGGAGACTTTCAGTATTTGCATCTTTGTTCCACCCCTGAAATTTTGGTTGCTCTCTTTGGATGCCACTTTTTAAACTTAATTGGATGAGACTGTGTTCTTTTCCCTATTTGTTTGCTATTTATTTTGTGAATATATATTGTATATTTTCATATATATACAATAATGATACCATATATACATATAATGAGAAAAAGAGAGAATATGAGTTTCTGTTGATCTGGTTCAACTTGTTAGGTATTTGGAAATGGAGATCCTGTGAGGTAATTTTAGTCAACCATTAAATCAGAAGACTTTATGGGTATTATTTTTGACTCACCTCTTTTTCTCATCTCTTATATCAAAGCAATTACCATTCCTTTAAAAACTGAATTTTATCATTTACTATTTTCCAACTTTACTGCTATTATCTTAGCTAGCTCTCATCATCTCTCTCCCCAATTACCACATCAGCCTTTCACACTGCTCCTCTTCACTGTGGCTTCTGTTCAGCTCACACCTCACTAATATCCCTCCAATCCAATCTCCAAAATAAATGGTTTTTATAAAACAAAAATCTGCATATACCTGTGGTCTATAGTTTTAATGGCCCGTAGGAGAAACACCATATGTTTGACATGACTTACCATGTCTTGCATATTCTTTCTCTTGTTCATGTCCCCAGTTTCATCACTTACAAATTCCCAGCACCACCAACATCCCAACTACGCACTTCTGTGCACAGAACTTCTTAAGACCTCAAGACCTCTAATTCTCTTTCCACTCCTGGCTTTTGCTCATGCCATCACCTTCCTTTACCATTACTGTTACCTGCCTGACTCCACATTCCAACATCCTTTTCCCCTTTGATTAGCTCACTGCTTCCAGGAAAACTTCAGGATCAACCAAATGTGGATAATGTGGATAAGAAATGTTTCATGTGCTCCTACAGCATTCTGCACATACCTCTAAAAGAAGAAATTATATGTTTCTCATAATTTTGTCAGATTTGTCAATATGAATGCATGTGGATGTATGTATGTGTGTTAGGGAAGGATTGCTAAGGATTACAATTTTTTTTATTAATCTGTGTTTTTTAAATCTGAACATATACTGCTTTCTGAGGAGGAAGAAAAAAAGTTGAGATTGTTTTAAAGGTGTTTGACAGGTTTTAATGACACACGAATCTAGTGTAAAATGCCAGACCACAATGATAATGAAAGAGGACCTTTCTATCCAGATAAAATAGCTACAAGTAGTTTCCATCAAACTATGGCCAAATAGAATTATATGTGGGTTGTGTTGAAGTCAGAAACTGAATAATTAGGGAAAAGTATAAGGAGATGTCTGCATTAGTAGACAGCAATACAAAACTGAATTCATAGGCCAGGAAAGTACAAAGGCAAATAGGGTCCTCAAACCAGTTCCTCATGTTCAGATGAACTCTCAAATATTAATTGTCAAGGAATAAAATAATTTTGTTTATGTGACTCAAATTAAATAAACTGTATGTCACTATAAATAGAATTTCCCATCAGTCCATTTTGGTTTGAACTCAGGACACAGGCAGTAGTATAACAGATCCTCTGCCCACAATTCACAACAGTAATGTTTGTGGAGAAAATAATCTATAATTCTATAATAATAAAAGCATAATATGCAAATCAACTAGCAGAATGACCGTCTGGATGATCTTCCAGATGAAACCGGGTCTGTGAGGGCTAAGGCAGCCGGGGCTGTGAAGGCCTACTCTTGCATGAATTTTGTGCATTGGGCCGCTAGTGATAATAATAATAATAAAAATTAATGGTAGGTAAATAAATACTCAGTGGACAGTAATGATAATACCTTCATGTGCCAGGTATCTACACTAATAAAAGAGAAACATGGTAATTAGCGTACGACCGCTACCCTTTTCATTGGCTAATCAGTGAGTATATGCAAATTAACTGTCAGCCAAGATGGCGGCCAGCAGCCAGGCACTGAAGGGAGCACGAGGCTTGCTTGCTGCAGTCTCCAACTTTCCCCGCCTCACTTGCCGGCCTCTCAGCTGCAACTCTAAGCAACTATGTACTAT
>NW_005370994.1:2736408-2740286 GCF_000412655.1 Myotis brandtii
TAGGGATTGGGCCTGCCCTCTGCCACCCGGGAGCAGGCCTAAGCCAGCAGGTCGTTATCTCCCAAGGGGTCCCAGACTGCGAGAGGGCACAGGCCGGGCTGGGGGACCCCCCTACCCCCCTCCGAGTGCACAAATTTTTGTGCACCGGGCCTCTAGTTATACATATATTATCTTTAATTCTTAACACACTATGTAATAGTTGTTTCATCAACAAATAGAGAAAATTGAGAATTTGAATGTCAAGTGACTACATCAAGACCACAACTGGTAACAGAATTGTGGTAACACAGCTTAATATTTGATCTATACGTTCTTAGGATCTTTCTGCTGTGGCAAACAGGAAATGTTTAATAATCTGTCAGACCCACCATGTTCTCTCCAAACTAGTGTTAATTTCCACAGGGGTATCTCTAAGCAGTATGTCATAAAAGGGACTGACTGTTCTTCCTGAAGTCAGTTAATGTCAAAGTGAGCAAATATAAACCAGTGCCAGACACATTGTCTGCAGTTAATTGATTCTTGAAAGAATTAATAGAGAAATGGTCCAGCTTTTCTAATAAACACCATCGTCTCATCATTCAAAATTGTATTTCTAAAATGTTTGAATCCATATTTGTTTTTGTTCTTATCTCCATCCTTACTATTTAGCCAGTGGTTCTTAACAGAGGGCAGTGCTGTCCCTGATACTTGCCAATGCCTGGAGATGTTTTGGTTTTCATAACTGTAGGAGTAGAAGTGGTGAGGGATGCTGTGGCATCTAGTCAGGGGAACCGAAGGATGCTGCTAAACATCTGTTAATACACATGACAGTCCCCCACAACAAAGAATTTTCCATCCTAAAATGTCAAGAGTGCTGAATTTGAGAGATCCTGCCTTACACTAGGGCATTAAGATTCTTGAGAAAGACAGAAAAATACTTATTAGTGGTTCAATAAAGAATTTCTAAAAGTTACTTGTGGTTTCTGTGTCTTTGTTATTTTACATTCTTTCGTGCTTTGGTTGAGCTAAAATGAGCTTCTGAAATTTAAAATAACCTAGGGCTTTATGTTTTCATATTGCTACTTTTGGATCACCATGGTTTCCTTTGATTTTTTGCCAACCCTATAAGTCTTATCAAAATGCTATTTCTTATTTCAATATTGAATCACTAAATTTGGCTGTAATGATTATATTTTGAGACTGGGCTTTGAAACAAAGGGTAAGATGAAGGGACCATTAAAGACATACTAGTTTCAGATGTGTGTCACCCTTTGGGAATCTTCCTTTATGAACAGCAACAACTGCTCTTTGGATTATTATACCCATCCCATTTTTCCTTGTCTCTGGCACCAAAATATGTGTAAGGAAAATTAGAGAATATGTTTTAGAGGCAGTCATGATGGCAATGAGCCCAGAATTTGGGGTGGTTAATTTGCGATAGCAAAGGTCACCAAAGTTGGCAATCGTGCATGACGACCACTTTGGCTAGCTGGACCCAGAGTCACTTTCGTCTGCAGTCACTCTCTGAGGGTGGGAGGCAGAAGTTCATGTAATATCATACAAATCATTTAAAATCTGTTTCTCCTTTTTATATGAAAAAAAATTAGCTTTTTCCACATTTGGGGCCAATTTATGCATTCTTACATTTTCTTGATTAGGTCTTCTTGGCCAGAGAAATACTTTTGGTAAGGATTTTAGTTCTAATCATAGAAATTTTAATTTCAAATGAGGAATATATAAAAACTCCTGAATAATATGTAGGTTCTTAACTGATTAAGAATTTTAAGAATGTCAAAAATATTGCATTAACAGGCTTGCTACTGAATGTGTGTCCCCTCAATCTTCATATGTTGAAATCCATGACTGACGGTTGAGGAGATGGGCCCTTTTGGAGGTATTTAAGTCATGAGAGTGGAGACACGAGAGAGCTTGCTTCTTCTCTCTGCTCTATGCCATGTGAGGACTCAGTGAGAAGACTGCCATCTGTAAACTAGGGAGCAAGCCTTCCCTTGACTTCACATCTGCCAGCCCCTTGATCTTGAACTTTTCACCCTCCAGAACACTGAGAAATAAATTTCTGTTATTTAAGCCACTCAGTCTATAGTATTCTGAATAGACAAAGATAAGACTGTAGGAGATAAACAACAAAACAAAACTTCTATTAAATGCTAAAAATGTTACCCCACTCTGACTGAGGGCAGAAGGTTAGATATTTACTAAGAACCCCAACTTTCAAGTGTGGAATGAAATAGTCAAAAGACAGTCTGAGCTCATCTTTGAAAAATTCAACTCTGTGAATGCATTAAAAAAGAAGAGCTAAATGATCCTTTGCTTTATCTCTAAAAGGGATTTACCATGCAAAAAAATCAGTTGATTTTTATCATATACATATATCTTAGTTATTAAATACATATATGTTAGTTGTTAAATCATTAAGTAATTGCATGAATATATGTTAAAATTACAGTTCAACTTGTCAAGATAGGTTAATGTGTGCAAGTTACCAGGATGAGCAGCATAGAAGATATGAAGATAAGACATATTCCATGCTCAGTTAAAATTTTGGATCAAATAAAAGAAGTGTGTACACTTGAAAGTACATTCACAACTCAAGGGAAGTGATTGTCACGGGTAAAATGCGTTGTTTTGAGTTGAATTGCTTACAGAAGCAATAAGCTTCCATTGCAAGTGTAAGTCACTATTTCAATAGGCTTTACTTTGGGAGGGCACAGAGCCTCCCTGGTCTTAGTTTTCATAGTTTTAAACTTAAAATAAAAATGTCCTCTTCAAATAACCTTTTAAAGTTATGTAACTTTTTGAAGGCTATTTGTAAGAACCAAAGAAATTATGTAGATTAACCACTTTATAAACATCTGAGGTCTGTAGATGTAGGTGATTTTTGTGGCAGGAAGAACTAAACTAACCAAGAAAAACTCTGAGCCCATTCTGCCTTATCTTTAAATGAATCTCTTCTCCATAAAATAATATGCTATTTCCTCCAAAATTCCTCAATTCTAATTTACATATTGTACTTCTTATTGTATTCATTCATGGTGTAAAAGATGTAATTTAGTAAAATAGGGTCTAGTTTGTCTAGGTTCAACTCATTGAAATTCAGAATTTACCTTCAATCAGCTTACTAAAGGTAAAAAAATAAAATAAAATAAAATTAGTCCTGGTTCAAGATATGCATGTACCACGTCAGACCTAGACTTATTCTAATTCAGGCAAAGATAATCAAATTATTGATTAACATATTTGTTAGCCTTATTAACCCTCCCAAGCTAAGGCCTTAACCTAAATAAACAAACTCAAGTGTAAAAAAGATGAAGTGAGGTCAGACCATGACTGTCCTGACTTCAGCTCTTGAGGGCAGAAGTTATGACAGTAAGAACCAAGCAGCTTGCATGCCTTGGGGGAGTGGACATCATTTCATGTTTTAGTCCCTCTTGGACCTGGAACCCTCCTTGACAAACAAACATTCTGAAGACCAAGATAGTCCCATTGTCACTGAAGTGAGTGTGTGGGGATCTGCTCAGATCACATTCTTTGGCTGTCACTGCAAAACCCTTCCTCTTGAGTAACTTAGCTTTCCCCCATCCGCAATCTGGTGCTTAAGATGTCATTTCCTTCGTTAGTCAAATGGGATAAGAATTATTTGTCATAAAAGACAATGATCATGTTTCATTTTCAGTCTCAAGAAAGCCTGCCAAGACTGAAAGCTTATGCATTATATGAAGAAAAAATTTAACCCAAGAGAAGCTACTAGTATGCTTGGTTTTAAGTGCCTCTATTCTCTCTGCTCAAGGAGGAACAACTGTATCATTGTGTTTTATACCACACCACGAACTATGAGAACGTTTGCTGCCTTTTCTTAATTGTTTTCTTTAGAGGGATAG
>NW_005370994.1:2740303-2766308 GCF_000412655.1 Myotis brandtii
TAATGTTTGAAAATAATACAATAATTAATAATATTTATAGAGATAGCATATATGACATATATATGTGTGTATATATGTATATATTGAATACCTCTTTGAGGTATGATGTTTCAAAGATTAGTATATGCGTAAAGCTCATTAAGCTGAATAAATGTGGATTCAGACAAAGACACCTTTGAGTTCCTGGAAGCCCATCCCTTAGCAGCAGGTGCAGGGCATGTGATTAAGAGAGAACCTAATTGTGAGAAGCAGGATTGTAGCAGTAGCACACTAGCTTTTTCACTCATCTGAGGTTGCACCCGTGTGTTTGTAAACTTTATTTTTAATTAAGAACCATTTCTTCTGATAGGCAGAAGATTTTTTAGACTTGGATGAGATTTTAGAAGAGATTAGTTACAAAGGAGAAAAGTTACTGTGAGGCTGTGATACTAGAACTGAAATAAAATGCACCTGAGTTCTTTTAGGGTATATGTCACATGAATTTTTGAACAATAATAACATAGTGAATGACATAATTATAACAGGCTTGAGTTTTGGAGGACTCAATCTGTATCATCTGTATCTCCTTGCAAATTGTCTAATGTCTTAGGACCTCAGTTTTCTGAAGTTCGTCAGATACCATTAAGATATCTTTATACCGCACTACTGAACTTAATGTCTTAAAATGCTGTGATCTTGAGCTTGTAGCAAAGTTCATGGAGTAGGCCCTGTTTATGTAAGTCAAAGAACTTAAAGATTGAGCCTGGCCGGTGTGACTCAGGGGTTGAGTGTCAACCTATGAACCAGAAGGTCACGGTTAGATTCCAGCTCAGGGCACATGCCCAGTGTGGGGCATACAGGAGGCAGCCGATCAATGATTCTCTCTCATCATTGATGTTTCTATCTCTCTCTTCCTCTCCCTTTCTCTCTGATATTAACAAAAATATATTTTAAAAAAGAACTTACAGATTGAAACCAATTGGAGGACACAAAGCCCTGAATGCTAGCCATTTTGCAGTAACAAAATTTTGTTTGGGTTAAGACTAAAATAAATATGGAATTGAGAGCCCAAGAAAATAGGAGATATGTTTGAGATTCATATTTACATTTTAAGGCAAAGTAACAGTCTTTCAAATAACAAAAATATATCTTAAAAAAGAACTTACAGATTGAAACCAATTGGAGGACACAAAGCCCTGAATGCTAGCCATTTTGCAGCAACAAGATTTTGTTTGGGTTAAGACGAAAATAAATATGGAATTGAGAGCCCAAGAAAATAGGAGATATGTTTGAGATTCATATTTACATTTTAAGGCAAAGTAACAGTCTTTCAAAAGGCAGCAACTTGAATTAAATTCTGAGGGAGCAGCAGGCAAGATTCTCAAATCCAAAGTGTTTTCCCACTATCATTACTTTTATTCACTTGGATCTTAGAAAGCTATCATTTTTCTTTAATTTCCCTTAAAATCTTTAAATGAAAGAAAGCACAGCATGAGTGGTTCAGCTAATACACTGATGACCATCTAACACGTTGGGGGATTAATTCATGGCCAGCAGAGAATGAAACTGGGTTGTAGTAGGTGTCTGGAGGAAAGGCTTCCTTGGGCAAGACAGGCCTCCAGGAGGAAGGAAAGGATGCTAATGGAGAAAGGCCCCGGGAGAAGCTGAATTTGCATTTGGGAGGGGAGACCATCCTGATCACTCAAAACAAAAACACAGTGCCTTGAAGGCTTAATGCTGGGATGAATAACAAGTGGAATGTATGCAAATACTAAAAGTAGTATGAGTGAAATAATAAAAAAGAATATTTTAAAAAAATTAGAAGGAAACCTGCAATGACTGAAAACAACAAAAAGGTGCTAATGTTGAGGCATTTGAGCTGCATATGCTTTAGATGCCATCAGATTGAAGACTCGCTGGGCACTGACACACACTTCTCCTTTCTGAGAAGTGAGGAAATAGCAGGCAGTGGGCAGAGGAGGCCTGGGCAGAACTCCTGCAAGGAGTCCCAGAAGGGCCAGGTTAGGGCAGCCTGTGGAACAGGGTGTGTCACAGAACTGAGATTCCTTCCATGTTGTAGGAAAGGAGCATTTAAGAGAGACAGATTGAGAGAGAGAGAAAGAGAGAGAGAGAGAGAAAGCCAGACTAGTAAAAATTCAAAAAAACAATAATGGATTTTTTTAATATATCTTTCCAAGATAGTTCTTCTGTTACAGATTAGTATGAGACAAAGATGCTCATCCATAGCACCCTGCTTTTGAGACAGAGCCTTTCTAGAATAAAATTACTATTTTCTCTCTATACATGCAAAATGTATTAGAATTCTAAACACATTCATTGATATTTGTCATAATGATTATGATTCTAGAAAAATATTAAGGCAGAACTTAAAGATGCACAGAATGTAATATGAGCAAAGACACTCTCTAAGATATTCTCTTTGAGCCCTGGACAGTGTGGCTCAGTAGGCTGGAGCACCGTCCCCTGCACCAAAAGATTGTGGGTTCTATTCCCAGTCAGGGTACATACCCAGGTTGAGGGTTCTGATCTCTGGTCAGGGTGTCTACAGGAGGCAACTGATCAATGTTCTCTCTCACACTGATGTCTCTCTCATTCTTTCTTTCTCTCTCTTTCTTTCTCTCTATCTCCTTCTTCCCCTATCTCTAAAATCAATAAATCAATAAGCATATCCTTAGGTGAGGATTAAAAGGTATATAAATAAATAATTCTATTTGAAATGTGGAAAAATAATCCATGTTGACATCAATTTAGAATTGATTAATATGGCACTGTTTTATGATAGATTAACATTTTCACACACCATTAAGTGACATGGAAAATACATAGGGAGAAGCAGATACACATGGCAGTATATAGAATATGATGCTAAATTTGTAAAACAAATATTTTATAAAAGAAGGCAAGGAAATATAACATGACAATAGTTATATCAGTGTGCTGTGATCATGAGTCATTTTTATTTTCTTTCCTTTTGTAATATTTTAAACTCTTTATAATGAATGTCAAATCATTTACTAATCAGAGAGCTAAAATAAACATAATTTTTTTAGTGAACACTACACTTTGTGAAATTCCAGAAAAGTCTGTAGCCTTCTGAAACCTTACATTTTGAGCTTTTAGGTTTCAGCCAGATGCCAGACACACTGACTGACATTTGGTGGAATGGTTTCTTGGTTTAAAATTCCCTTGGCCCAAGTCTTAGAAGTTTATGGAACAGATGGCTTCAATTTGAAGGACGTATCTGGTAATAGACAAAGGCAAAGGTGTCCCTCTGTGCTAAAGGAAATAGGGCTTTGACCAGTAGACATTTCAAATTCTGGCTTTTCCCCCCTGACTCTTTCGTTCAAAGATTTTTCTTGCTAAACCCTGGCTCACAGAAAGGATAAAATCAATCACACAGGACTTTATGTAGATAATTTAAACACCTCTGTGGTCATTCCCCTTACAAAGTATGGACCAATGGCCCGGAAAGACAGTGGGGACACATTTTAACAGCATAGCGGTGAGTTCCACTTGAGATGTCCTGGTCAACTCTTTTTTTTTCCAAACCCCCTTTGCCCTTTGAGGGTGCTTGGGGGCAACAGACCCAGAAAGATACCTGCAGGTAGCTGCTGTCAAAACTGCTTGCAACCCACGACAAACCTATCAAGCTACCCAAGGAGGTAGGAAGGACAAACTGGATGCCCAAAGCACTGAGCTTAATTCATTAATTAATATAGCCAAAGGAAACCCAGCACACCTGCGCTATCTAAGAACCTGACAGATACTGGTACAGAAAAGAGAAACTCTTTTACGTATAACTTCTATGATGTCCTTTGCCTTTTGTACAAATTTCTTAATCCTTCCCCAAAGGGGAACTGGCAGGGCTAAGTGTTGCTCTGCTCTGTTTATTATTTGTTTATATTCAGATTTATTACTATAATATATGTAACAGGAGGAGGAGGTCTTTAATCATGACAACACTGAGGGGAGCCTGTGTAGTCCAGGTTCGGGCAGAAAAACCCTTTATTTACTTAGCTGGCTCCACCTTTTTCCTCAGTTTACTTCACTCTTGTAAAACTTTCATAATAACAAAGATAATTTCAGCACAACCTTAAAGACATCTAAGTAGTCATATCCAAAGGATTAACTAATTTTTCTTAAAAATAGGCTTCTTACTAAATATAAAACAGTTTCCTGATGATTTTTTATTGTAATTTGGTAAAAAAAAATGATTTATTATTATGTGTCATCCAATACTGCCCCATCTTTCTATTATTCTCAAAGTGATTGGGAAAAATGAGACTGGAAAAGGGTAGAATATAGGAAATGGCATGGCTATTTTCTACATCAATCTAATTCTTAAATCAAATGATTAGATTATTGGGTCTAATTCTTGATTCTAATTTACAATTGAGCAAAATTGCCCCACTGGTTTCCCTCAGTGGTTGAGCAACAACTCATGAACTAAGGAATTCACAGTTCAATTCTCAGTCAGAGCACATGCCTGGGTTTCAAGCTCAATCCCCAATAGGGGGTATTCAGGAAGAAGCCAATCAATGATTCTCTGTCATCATTGATGTTTCTATCTCTCTCTCCCTCTCCCCTCCTCTCTCTGACATCAATAAAAATGTATTTTAAAAAACTGAACAAAATTTTCAAAGAATTTGGTATATCCAAAAGAAGAGTGAAAACAACATTAGACTGACAGTCTGAGTCAGTTTGAGTCCTGATTTTCATGGTCTAACTGTATGACCTTGAAGGAATTACTTCGGTTCTCTCCATTGTCTCTCAAATGTGGATGACTGCTGCTTTACCTGCATCCCATGCCTGCTGTGAGAACAAATGGGACATGGTGTGTGGAAAGAAACTGTGAATCTCTACACAAATATAACATATCATCAATGCTGAAATATTAGCTTTGGTATCTGCATGAGCTGGAAAATTGACAAATAGTTTTATGAATTGAGCTAGTTCTAAAAACAATACAAAATAAAACAAGAAAAATTCCCTCAGTAGCATTATCTTTCTATGTTTAGGACTTTTCATTTTGGGCCAATATATTTTGAACTACAGGATTTCAATCTCAATAGAGGTTCAGATAAAAGAAAATTCAAGGATATACATGTGGAAATATACTGCATACCCATTAATAGATTCTCACAAAAACAAGCTAAAACTTAAGTTATGGGCAGAGCAAGTTAAATCACTATCTTGTAGATTTCATTTTATTTTCATTATGTCTGTTGCCTGACTACCATTATGCCAATTATTATTTCTTTAGACTGTCAGAAATTGCTGGTTTTTATGGATTGACTATTAAAATGAGTAAGTCCCAACTGATTCACCCTATCTTCATTTTTTTCAGATAGTGATTCTTATTTCAACAACAGTGTTTTGCTCTGTAAAACATTCAAACATGTAAGAAATCTCATGATCCCCTTGTGTAATAATGTGTGTAACAATGTGTGTGTGGCTTGTACAAATGCACATTTTAAACTTTTATTGGGAAAAGTTAGCTTGAAAGAGATTCATCATGTACATTTTATAAATATCTGATTTAATGAAGAAATAATTGTAAAAACGAATAAAGGAAAACCTCACTAAAAAGGAGTTGGGAGGCCAGTAGGGGGAGCTCTCACACAGCACCACTACATGTCCTTACAGGAAGAATTGTCAATTCCAGACCCGGACAGAAGTATCCTCAACAGGAAAGAAGCATCAGACAGGAAAAGATATACATTGCATCTCCTATAAAAAATCAACTACCTCAGCAGCTCAGCCAATGAAAAGCCATCATCTCCCTGAACTCTTGCCTTTCTCCAGTAGATGTCTATTCAAAACAATCCCTCCCAACTTCCTCCCTTTTCTCCATAAAATAACACTTCTATCCTTATTTGACAAACTTGCCTATGGCTTTTGGGCGTGTGCAGGAGGCAGCTGATCGATGTTTCTCTCTCATCGATGTTTCTAACTCCCTATCCCTCTCCTTTCCTCTCTGTAAAAAATCAATAAAATTTATTTAAAAAAATATTACATTTTATCCATAATACATAAGTACTTGTCAAAATAACATTTTACTATGAGTAGATTGGGCATGCCAGGAAGTACAGCCTGCCACACGGATCCAGCCTCTGTATGTTTGTAACCACAGTTGCCTAAATCTCTCTCCCCAGTTGCCTATATCTTTGGGTATGCAAATATCCTAGGTCAGTGGTTGGCAAACTGCGGCCCCTTGAGTGTGGCTCTTCCACAAAATACCACGTGCGGGTGCGCACGTACAGTGAGATTGAAACTTGGTGGCCACACTCAAAGGGCCAAAGAGCCGCATGTGGCTCGCGAGCCGCGGGTTGCCAACCACGGTCCTAGGTTGAAGATCAGAGTTTTGGAATAATTTATATAATATTCCTAGATTCACCAAATCTAAAATATGTTGATAGTATTATTTACTCTAATTATTTATTTTGTAGATAAAAATCGCTACCAGAAAGGTTAAATGACATTCTTAAAGTTTCAGAGCTAAAATATAACAATTTTAGAATTCAATGGACTATATTTCTTGTGCCAAGTTGTTTTCATTGTATAATACCACCTTCTGATTTTTTATTTTTTAAAGAATAATTGTACTTGGAAACAACAGGAATATTCAACAATGGGTACCAGATTGAATTATAATATAGAATAACATGTAGCCATAAAAGTCACATTTAGAAGCGTATTTATCAATATAAAAATACTCATGATATATTGTTAAGTGCAAAACTACTTATAAAAGATACACACAGCCCTAACTGGTTTGGCTCAGTGGATAGAGCATCGGCCTGCGGACTGAAAGGTCCCGGGTTCGATTCTGGTCAAGGGCATGTACCTGGGTTGCGGGCACATCCCCAGTGGAAGGTGTGCAGGAGGCAGCTGATTGATGTTTCTCTCTCATCGATGTTTCTAACTCTCTATCCCTCTCCCTTCCTCTCTGTAAAAAATCAATAAAATATATATTTAAAAAAAGATACACACAGTATGAACTTCATTTTGTAAAATTTAAATTTATACAAAGCCACCTAATATTATGAATTATTATCTTCGGGTGGCAGAATTACAGGTAATATTTATGTTCTTTGCAGCATTCTCTATATTCCAAGCTTTCTAATGATGAATTATATTACTTTTATAATTAGAAAAATGAATGGATGTAAACCAAGAAAACAAACTGCCCAGGGTTAGTTAAATCATGCTTTATTTAATTTATCATATGTACGCAAGAATATGAATTAGCTAATGATGACTAGTTGTGTGACCAGGGACACATTTGCACTCTCAAAGGATCCATTTTCTTATCTGGAAAGTGGAATAAAGGTAGTTATCTTACAGATTTTTGGTAGTGATTAAGTGAGATCATGCATGTAAGGCATATTAAGTGTCTACCCAAGTGGAGACACATAGTGGCCATTTAGAAAATGTTAGTTCATTTCACTTTTATGAGCTCATAAATTTTTAGTAATGAAAATGTCTATAAAATGCTATTTTCATTAAATAGTTACAAAAACCTGATTTTTAAAATCATCTATATTGTTGCTGGAATGCCTTACTGAAGAATAAAGTGGGGATGCCAGGGAGGGAAGAAACAGGCAAGAGAATGGGTTAGGGTTTGTGATTCTCGTGTAAGAATGTAGGACAGAGGGAAGAGTGTACCTCTGGGTTTCGTTAAAATGTTTTAAATGACTCACTTCACAGCACCAGAACTTCATCACTATATTGGAGGCAAAGGCATTTTCTGGTTCTATTCAAGACACTGGAAACTTAAATACCCTGAAAACTGTCTCCAGATCTGTGAGGTAATTTACCTAAATGCATGAGGCCATATATTAGGTGTCAAGCAACCTTAACTCATTAGGCTAATGATTTTTCGATGTCTGAGAAACAGCATGATCCAGATGTTAGATAATACCTATGTGAGCCAGTAACTCACTTTATTTTAGCACTCTAGCAACTGGGTACCATTACTGCCCGGGCACTCAGTAAAAATGCGGTGTTGCAGTTCATCAGCTACACTACACGATTAACCCCTATTTCCACACATTTGTCATGCAATGTTTAAGAGCCTTATGGATCGTCAAGGAAATGTTACATTGCACACAGCCTAGATATAGCGGTAAGCCTATGTAAACCTATTACAATCACATAGGTGAGGATTCTTTAATCAAAACATCTGATTTTGCAAAAGAATTCTTTCTCTAACAGTATTAGAAAGCAGAGAGATGTCTATATAGGAAAACCTCCTGCTCTTTGCTCCTTTTAAAAGTGTCAAGTGTCAAAACATCTACCAAAGCAGCCAAGGAAATGAGTAAGTCAGAATGATGTTAAAAGGAAGGAGCAGAAATAAATAGTTTCACTGGATCAAATTTATAATGGAAAGCAAGTGAAAGCACCTTTCAACTCCCTTGTTTCACACCTGCATGATATTTTCTGTCACGGAACAGTTTAAAGTACTATGTGGTCTAAAGAATAGGTAATGCATCTGATGAAACGCCAGATTTTCTAACCCGGGTTGCTACTTCCAATCATGAGCCTGACTGTTTAGAAGTCTGGATAAAACAGAGCACATTTTTTTCTTTTAAGAGTTGCAGCTGCCTCTTGTCATTCATGGAGAAATATTTTCATGTTTCATTAACCTAGTGTCTACTGGGCAAATATGTGGTAGCATTTACTGCTTATACAAGTGCTTTTGTCAAGTCAGGACAAGTTATTGCAAAATGTTAACCTAAAACTAAATGGAAAATAAAGTTGACATTTCATTTTCTATAATCTCTACTATGGGTATTGAAGAGCATATTTGAGTTGTCACAAATGAAGGCTTTTCAAAGTTGGCTAAATGACATTTTAATATACGGCATAATTTTTTTCTTATCAATAGGCTTGATACCATAAAAAGTAACTCAGAAATACATGTTTCTCTGTTGTGGCAAGATAGGCAAGCAAGCTCAGGTACTTGTCAAGAGAATGCATTGCTATGGGGAGGTTCTGAGAAAGCAAGGCTTTGCAGCACAGACTTAGTTCCACTTAGAGGACCAAGTTCTGTCTGTCACAGTTCTGTAGCCAGAAAATAATACTTGGCACAGTGGATGGTTTCTGCCCAAGGGGAAATGCTTTTGTTTTTATCCATTTCTATTTTTCTTCTTCATGCACAGACAGGCACCAATTTGTGGCTTGCTGATTGTGGAAACAAGGACCAACTGCTGCGAGTGACATTCATTTCCTTCACAGATGACCTTGATTTATACTTTTAACTGTGGCTTTGCCTCCATGTAGGAAAAGGTCTAGGATTGACTGGAATGCAGCAGAGGCTGCTAGGCCCAGAGAAGTCTTCAGACACTGTACTTTGAAGTCCCTATATCTTTGCTGCTCAAAGTCATGTATATGGATCTGGTTGGAAATGCAGAGTCTCAGGTCCCCCCTCAGACCTGTGAGTCAGAATCTGTATTTTAACAAGATCCCTAGGAATGTGTATGCATCATAATGTTTAAGGAGAATTGGTCTAAATAATGGTACATGGGGGTTATTAGTTATTGTAATTGGTTATTCTGTTAGATAATTCAGGCACTGGAAGCATTAGCTGATAGAAAGCATTAATGACCGTGTTAGTCATTGTGCTCCAGAGAAACAGAACCAAGAGGTTATATATAAAGATACTAAAGGCCTAGTGCACGAATTCATGCACCGGTGGGGTCCCTCAGCCTGGCCTGCAAGGAACGGGCTGAAACCGGCTCTCCAACATCCCCTCAGGGGCCCCGGATTGCAAGAGAGTGATTCTCGGGTGACATACCCTGGAATCGGGCTCCCTCCTCTCTGGTTCCAGGTGTGTCACCCGAGAACTGCAGCTGCCCAGTCACCGCAGCTCAGCAGCTCCTGCATTGAGGGTCTCCCCCCCCGGTGATTATTTTGCATCATAGCTACCGGTCAGACAGTCGAACAATTAGACAATTGCTTAGGCTTTTATATATAGAGATGTATTGTAAAGAGTTGGCTCACATGACTATGGAGGCTGAGAAATTGTAAGATCTGCAGTCAGGCGGCCTGAGACTTAGGGGGGGCAATGGTGTAAGTCCAGTCTGAAAATTGCCAGGCTCAAGACCCAGGAGGAGCTGATGTTTCAGTGAAAGCATAAAGACATGAAAAGCTCAATAGCCACTCAGGAGAGTGGCTTACTCATGGGAGGGGCACCCTGTTGGTTCTAGCCATACCTCCAATTGATTGGATGAGGCCCACCTACATTAGGGAGAGCAATCCACTTTATAGACACACCCAGAATAATGTTTGACCAAATACCTGGGTGCCCAGCGAAGTTGAATATACAATTAAGCATCATAATTGTTGTGGTAAAAGTATCCTGAAGGAAACATTGTCCTGGCCAATCATAGCTACAACAAAATATTGTGCTTAAAAATCTGGGACACATTTTTCCTTTCTCTATCACTGCCACCCTACCCCAACAACCTCCCATTGTGTGGGTAACAGCAGCACTGTAAGAGAAAGTAAAACCCTAAGGGAAAGTCATACTGTAAGCAAGTTGTGTCTTTCACCATTCCTTGCTTTGGTGTTTAGGTATCTTCTGTTTCACCGTTTCTGCCCTTATCACATTCTCTCTATTTGGAGACATTTTGACAATGGCTATAATTTTATTATGTTTTTATATTCATCATTAACTATGATAATTTATGAGGTCTATTACTATAGGTCTATTGCTATAAATTAGGAATTATTTATTATGATCAATAGTTGATCCAATCAAACAATTGATTGTGTATTTGAAAGTAAGTGTGAACTTCAGGTGTGGTTGTGTTGTGACTGGAATCTAATCAGGGCACTGTGCAATTTGATTATTTGAATTACTGGTCATTCCTTTAGTCAGTAAGTGATTCACATTCATAAAAATGCAAGGTAGAGCAGTCTCTCTTTAAAGGAATTAATATTTTTCAATTTCTGTATTTTGGAATAACGTTTAGTAGTTTAAAAATATGCAACATTATCTAGCTCAACAGAGTATGTTAATGAAATTTCTGAAGGGAAATTTCTTTCCCTATGAAGTTATGGGCAAAAAGGTTTGCATGGCTATGGTATAGTTTCCAAAATTTCACATTTGTGAATAATGTGAAAGCCTTTATGAACAAGAATGTTAAGGTCTGCATTTTCCCTTTTTGTTCAGTTTGGTGTGGCAGAAAGCCTGTTTTCCAGGGCTAATTTGCCTTGTGGTAGAACCAGCACTAGTTAATGAAATCCTCCAGTGGTGGGCTGGAATTTACTTGTGGTTCTCCTCAAGCATTATTTTCCTCATTCCTGATTTAGAGTGAAGTCACCCTACCATCTAATGCAAACAAATTCAGAAAGTCCTAGGTTCCGGAAGAATTTATGAGTGAGGCTGCCAATCCTTGTCCCTTTGAGAGAAATAAAAGAATTTCTAAGTATTGTAATGATTGATGCTAAAATGTGAGTTACTTTTCTTATGTTTGCTATAGTGACTATATACTTAAAAGGAGGGATATATATGAGTTTTTTGTTAATCAATCAGGAATTGGTTTACTGTATATGAAATAATCAAAACAATAAAGTTAACCTGTAACCCATCAGACATTAAAAGACACTTTCATTGAAAGGGAATAAAAAAAAAACCGCCTGAAATTATGGCAGTCTTGAAATGTCATTTCATATGGACATAATATTTAAGGTTTGGCTAAAGGAGACAGTCATGAAATACTTCTCTGTTTTCATGTCTTAATGAATCTGATTTTTCAGGGTTATTTGTGTGTGTGTGTGTGTGTGTGTGTGTGTGTGTATGCGTTACTCTGGCATTTTCTGCTATGGTTTTTCTGTAAATCTAAAAAAAATTATTTCTTCTGTCTCTTTAATTTATCTTAAAACTTTATATCTTATCCTAAATGGCTAAAACAATTTAATTCAAATGCATCTTCTTACAAAGTTCACGTATTTAACAAGATGTAGTAGCTTCCCTTACCTTATTTGCTTTCACTGGCTGAGTCTCAGAATAGGTATATTTTTTCCTTTCTCATATAAAAAAATGTTTGTGCTGATGCCATTTAGGAGAGATCAATGAAAAAATAAGCAAGGTGTCAGCCTCTATATGGGGAAGAGCTATTATAATGTCATTGGGGATATTTTTCCTCTTGATTAAGCCATACAAATTGTTCTGATTGTGTTTAGGATGATACATGCTTTAATTAAAAAATTGACAATAAATCAAAGATAGCTTTGTATAGTTTAGCAATACTTGACTGCATGAATATTTGATTTTTTTAACCCTATACTTCTATTTAGTACTTAAGTAGGAATCAATAATTTTGATTGTAGAGGATCTTACTTCTAATATCTGATAATTGGTTCTGCTCTAGCATTTGACATTGGAAGATTATACTTTTCTTTACCCATGAAATTGGGCCTGCTGAGTAGACTTGCTCTGCTCAAGAGTCATCACCTGTGCCACAGCTTGCTGGAAGCATTTAACTAATGATGTGCCACACTGGAGTCTGCGGTTGCTGCTGTTATAATTTTCTAGAAGGGAAAGACTTCATCAGTCTGGCAAAGTGAGGATGGCAGAGATCACACATGCCCACCAATAGCCAAAGACATTTGATAAGAGTGAATCTTTAAAAGTTATCACAGCATAGACTAGTCTATCCTGGCAAATGCTCTGATGAGAAGTTATAGCCTTAGAGAACACAGGATAGGTCAAAGCAGATTTACTTGGCATAGGTGGGAGAGATGAGACTAAACCTTGGCCAGGGGTTAAGATTATATCTTTTAGATGTTAAGATGATGTCTGGAGGTCCAACATGAGTGCAATGACTTTCCTTGTGACAACAACAACAAAAACCAGAGGCAACAACTGCCAGGTCCATGAAGGTCAATATTATACCCTTCTTTGTCCAGATACTACTTCAAACTTGAGAGCAAACATCTGCATATTGAAAGTATCTTTCTGTGTGATGTAGGGGTGAGGGGAACAACAAAAGTAAATATGAACAATTTGTATCAATTTCTACCTATTTTTTTTTCATTTGGCCATAAAACATAGTTAATGAATATTACTTCCCTTTTTAAGTTCTTGGAATTGAGTAGCTTAGTTTGAACTATCCATGGTGTATGTAGATATACTAAATCTTTAAATTCTTACATTATTTTGGAAGCAATTCTAGAAATATCCTAACATTTTTTTTTGGGGGGGGGAGTCCTGGCTATGATAATTACCAGCTTTACACACCTGGATATGTTACTTAATTTTTATAAATCTCTGTTTTCTTTCTTCTTTTCTTTGTTGTTTAAATACCTTACACTGTTATAATTACACTATTGTAATTACAACATTGATATGAGAGAGAAACATTGATCAGTTGCCTCCCTTACGTACCCCAGGGGGATCAAATCTGCAACTTCAGTATGTGCCCTGACCTGAATCAAAACTATAAATTTTGAGTGTAGGGGACAATGCTCCAACAAACTGAGCCACCTGACCAGGGCAAAAACTACCTTATTATTACTATTTTTTAAACATGATGCAAGATCATTATAAGAATGGGAAAAAGAAATAAAAAAGCAGAAATCTTTATGACCAAGACCTAATCTTGGTTTTCATTTTGTCCTACATTGTTTCAGAAGTCTTTTAATGCATATATACCATGAAGAGGACTAGCATAAAGACATGCTTTTACTAAATAAAACCAGGCAATTTTTAATGATGACATTTTAATTTTATTAGAATATTTCAGAAGAAAAAATACAATGTATTTGGAGTCATTGCAGAAATTCAGTTGTTTTTCTTCACAAGGGGTATTATTGCCTACAGGATTCTTCTGACGTGAAAGCAATACAATTATGGAAGCCATTCAGAGATTGAAATTATTTAAAAAAACTGTATTTTAATTTAATTCCATATCATTGACTCCTTTTATGAATGCTGGACCGTCACAATTCTCTTCTCTCTTCACATCTCTAATTTTATGTGTTTTGTTATACTTCTCACATGCTTTACAAACGTAATATTCTCTCCTGTAGCCATAACCTGCATAGTAGTTTTCTATTATTTCTTTATTGAATTGTATTCGGCGCTCACCAGAATTTCTTGTGTTTTTTTTTTATTTTTTTTATTTTGGCTGTATTTTCAAGTAGTTTTTCAAAGAAGGGCTCTTGGATGCTCTGTTCTCTGTGTTCGTTCCTATTTGCTTTATATTTGTACCATAGCTTTGCTCAGTATGATATCATTAGGTAATAGTTTCTTTTACTCATATTATTGTACACATAGCCTATTATTTTATGTTACCATAGGTGAATCTGAGCCATTTAGATTTCTTTCGTCTCTTGCATGTAACTTTCTTTTTCTCCCCAGATACATGGAGAATACTTATTTGTCCTTAAAATTTTAACCAGAATGTTCTTGATGTTGAGCATTGTATACCAAATTTCCTTGAAACCCCATATCTTTCTAAATTCAGATTTAATTATTGTTGCTCATTTCAGTGAAACACTTTTTTATATTGTGCATTTTTATCTTTCAGTTCCATTTGTTGAATTCTTGACTTTAGGGATACTAATGATCATTGGGTTATCTTGGGCTTGCCTGTCTTTCATGTCTGCTAACTTTCTTCTATTAATTTAAATTCTTTGTGTTTTTATCTCCTTTCACGGAAGATTTTTCAAGCTCTTCATCTGTGATATTGATTTCCAGTCATGTCTATTTCTTCCATGACTTTTCAAAATATTTATTATTTTAAAAAATAAATGTGATCATCAATATTATACATATTGCTCTAGGCTGATGACCTCTTACCCCTCCCTTTGAAAAAAATCTCATTCTGAACAGGATGCAAGATCATTTTTGAGTTCTTGTTGGTTCAATGTATATTCACACAAAAAATTGTTCTATAGTGCAGTGACGTTTTTTACTGGTCAGGGGAATATGTTTTCCTCCCAGTTTAGGTTTTTACCATGCAAGAGACCCTCCTTTTCACTTACTGTTACACCTTTGCCTAGTTGCCATGTGAATTCTGTCATCTTGTTTATGCTTGGGTGGTTCTGTCCCAGTCACTTATTCAGTCTGATGTAGTGTCTCACTGAGAATTGTGTCTTTTCTCCTTCAACAATAGATTGAAGACTGAGCCTTTTATATGCTTTCTATTTTTTTGTAGCCAGGGGAATTGTCAAGGGGAGGCAGGAATCTCAACTATGGAGTTCACAGATTTATTTGGGCTACACTCTTCTGAAAGTTTATCAAACGTATGGTATAATGTTTCACTCCATCTGCTTGGGAAGGTGGAATTTACATTTCCACCGGGGAACACTTAGATTTCAGCCATTGTTCCAAGTCAGTGTGCAGTCCTGGGAGCTTTATTTGTGTAAGTCAGCCCTGTTGTTCACTTCTCTTATTTATCTGTTTTCTCCAGCAAGTGTTTCCATTACTTCTCAGTTAGAGTTGGAACAAAGATGCTAGTCACTCAGTTTGCCTCTCTTTGTATTTGAAAGTTTTACTGCCAGTTCTTAGGAATTTTGTCACTGTTGTATGGTGCCTTTTCCCAGTGTTCAAAATCTTATCTTTTCTACTTTGACTATGAGCTTTGAAGTTTATGGGTATAGGCAATGTTTCTTTCTTTGGTTGTTGCTAGGTTATATTTTTCTTTCTTGAGTTATTCTTTTTTTCTTTGTTTGCTATTTTGTTAGTTATGAGACGGGGAGATGGCTTATTCAGATTTATTCTGTTATTCTAACAGATTTGCTGTCCCTTTTCCTCTTTGGGTCTAAGTCCTTGTTAATAAAACTTGGGTGATAACAAAGATAGCAATAACTTCATTGGGTAGTTATATAGGGTACAGTAAAGGATATCTTTGAAAATGACAGATATGTCAGAAATGCTATTCATAGTTTGAACGCTTGTCCACATGTCATTAAGGCCATACTAAAATTATATTGATATGTGCTTTTAAAAGCAATTAAAATAAAAATTTAAATAATTTTGTTACATTATGGTATTTTTATATGTTTATTATAAAAAGAAGATAAACCTGTAAACTAAAATAATCACAATTAACCAAAACCTTAGGTTCTATTTTTAAGGGATATTGAATGTTGCTTCAAATTTTATGAGTAATGGTTCACTTTCTGTAGCATGTATGCCCTGTGAATTTAGATATAAGTTTTTATTCAAGATGGGAGATTTCAGTTTCTGGATTTAGCTTCTTTTTGTTGGCCTCCCTGTCCTTAAATAAATAATGCAAGGCAGCAGAGTTTGCATGGGTTTGAAAATCTCAGCTGACCTAGGAAACAAGACTGTCAGGTATATTTTCTGTGAGAAATATCAAGTTTGCAGTAGAGGGAAGTGAAAATCATCAAGGTTTTGTCCAGTGTCACATTCCCTGGCTGAAATATTCAATTTTTTTTTTTAGGCTTCTGTATGCAGGCTGGTGTAGGAGTGACAGGAGCTGGTGGGCAGGCCTTAGAAAATGGCCCCAGGGTCTGCTTGCTAGCTCAGACCTCACTTGCTTTGGGTTTTTGCTTTACACATCCAGAGCCATGAAAGTTTATCATGCTGCTTTGCACTAGCCTTTATATACATAAAAGAGTGCTGCAGTTTTACAAATAATGAAATTCAAATGGTAGCTGTTATCTACTGGACGGTTGTCATGGGACCACGCTGGGAAATTTACATCTATTTTCTCATGCGACCCTAACAACAGCTCTGCCAGGAGAGTATTACTCCTCACTGTAGCGATGAGGAAAATGATCCCAGAATGGTCAAATAACTTCTCACTGTCAAGTGTCTCAGCTCCTCAGTGACACTCAGCTCTAAGTGTCACTCAGCTGTGAACTGCCAGCAAGACTGTATGGCCTGGTTTTTCAGATTATAAAGTTCTCATTTTCCACTATTCTATATTGCTTCCTAGAAATCTCAATCAACAAGAAGTTATTTTCTTCATTATGTGTCATAACAGCTTTATTGCAATATAATTTACATGACAAAGTTTCACCCATTTAAAATGTGTAACCCAATGGTTTTTAGTATATATCAGAGTTGGCCAACCATCACTATCACTTAATTTTAGGATATTTCTAAATGTTTATTTCCAAGATGGAAACTTAGATAATAAAGATGCAAAATACACAAACAAAAGCAATAAGTAAATAAATAAATAGAAATAAATAAATAATTTTTATTGCATACTCAATATACCTTCAGCTGCAGTTTTATCTTCTATCATAGAACCTCTGATATTTGAAATAATAACTCCAATGAAGTACCATTCAATAAGGTTTATGTTTGGCTCTTGACCCATCTTTCCAAATTTAACCTCTAGCTTCCTGCTGGTACTCCAACCATGCCCTCTGATAATACACGGTTACCTAATCTTTTTTCAGTATATCCAACACTTCTGCTGCTCCTTTCCTGGAGATTTCAGATTCTCAAGAATCTTTCTCTGTTTCCTTTTCACCAGCCTCTCCCATTTTTATTACAGTTTGCTGATTATTATTATAGTCATAACTGTTTATTCATTTATTTATTTCCCAATTATACAATGCATATTTTACATTTATTTCTTTTAGTTTTACAACTGTATATGGTAGAAACAGTTACCTTTTAAAAGATATTTTTACTGATTTCAGAGAGAAAGGAAGAGGGAGAGAGAGATAGAAACATTAATGAGGAGAGAGAATTATTGATTCGCTGACTCCTGCATGCCCCCCATAGGGGATCGAGCCTGCAACCTGGGCATGTGCCCTTGATCACAATCGAACCTGGGACCCTTCAATCTGCAGGCTGATGCTCTATCCACTGAACCAAACCAGCTAGGGCAATAGTTACCTATCCATATGTATAAAGAGGAAATATGCAAATTAGGCCGGGGCACCATAACGGGTCACGGCCACACAGGAGGAGGTTGCATACGCAGGTGAGGCTTGGAGTGGAGATGGAGACAGAGATGGGGCCAGTGAGCTGCTGTGCCCCAGCTTGGGCCAGTCCCCCAGAGCTGGAGCAGACACAGACAGGGACAGGGGACCGGCCCGCAGCCTCCACAGCTGAGTACAGGCCCAGAGAGGAGACGGTGGGCCTGCCTCCCGCAGAAGTTGCGTGGCTCCCAGCGGTGCACTGCGGTTCCTGCCGGCTTCCGCGGAAGTGGCATGGCTCCCAGTGGCACGCTGTGGTTCCTGCCGGCTCCCGCGGAGTGGTGGGTGGCCTACTGCATGCAATATTGCGCGATGGGCTGTTAGTTTTTAATAAATGAAAAAAACTTGATCTGAAAGAATCCAGAACTATGACTATCAAGTGAAAAGGCATTGGGATTTATGTGTCTGACCACAAAATGGGTAGATTGTCTTAGCCTTAGAGCAATAAATCTGCCAGACTACCTGGCTAGAATTACAATTACTTCTGTGCAAATCTGAATTGCCTACTAAGATGTGGACCAAAGCAAAAAATTTGGAACAGATGTCCCAAGCTGAGATCACTTGCAAAGAAGCCACTAGAGGATTTGGTATTATCGATGGCTTCTCTTCTCATTGATCCACATACTTGCTTCACCTTGGATATGAGCCTGGTCAGGTTTCTCTGCCCAAGAGCTGCATAAACCTTCTGCTGCTCTAACACTCTTAGAAGGAAAAGGCTGTTATATTTACATGCCAATCCTCCAGTAGGCTCTGGGCTGGTTTGCCAGTTCAGTCCTCCAGGATTGAGCACCAGGCCTGCCCCTGTGAATGTGCCAATAACACATGTCTGAGGATCAGACAGGCCCTTTCATTAACACATTAAAGAAATGTGACTGATTATACTCGTAAAGGAGAAGTACAGTTATCAAGTCTGGACACAGATGAGACTGTGTTCATAATAGTTTATAGGATTTACTCCTTCAATCCTCACAACAGCCCAATTTGTAGGTACTCATGTTATACCTAATAGATGAGAAACTGACAGAACCAGGCAAGTGACAGAACCAGGCGAGTCTCCAAGCCTGTCTGATACTACAAGGGCTACTCTTAGTCAGTTCAGTATGGCACAAAAATTAAGCCATTGTAGTTATAAAAACATATAGATCAGTGATGGTGAACCTATGACACGCGTGTCAGAGGTGACATGCGAACTCATTTTTTTGGTTGATTTTTCTTTGTTAAATGATTTTTCTTTGTTAAATGATTTTTATTTTTTAAATATATAAAATAAATATCAAAAATATAAGTCTTTGTTTTACTATGGTTGCAAATATCAAAAAATTTCTATATGTGACACGGCACCAGAGTTAAGTTAGGGTTTTTCAAAATGCTGACACGCCGAGCTCAAAAGGTTCACCATCACTGGTATTGATATATACATTTATAAATGTTTATATATTTACATATATACTTCCAGCTTTTGTTCCCATTGTCTGATATAGACACAGTGCCATATTTTGAGTACTACTTACAATATTGACTCAAAGTGTGAAGACATTAATTTTAGAATGCTTTATATTAATTTTAAAAAATTAAATGTTTCAATACACTTTTTAAATAGAACTTTGCCATGAAGTAGCTATACAGTTGATACTTTGCTTCTCCTTGAGTACTTACATCTAATTTATTATCTAATTATGTTAGTCAAAGTAAAGGACTGGCATAATTCAATAAAAAATATATGACTTTCTTTGTGGAGATTATAAAACCCTTGGTAACTGCTTTTAAGCATTTAATTTTTATTTAATTGGAATCACTGTGCAACTTAATGTCTTTTCTAATATGTTAAATATCTTTTCCTGGTTGTAGAATATGATGTGCTTTCATATGAATTTATACAGAATTTCTAAATCTGTCTGTAGTGTGCAGAGAGTAATAAGTATTTACATTTATATGCATATAAAATTAATTTGAAGTTTAAAAATTATTCAAATGTCCATGGTTGATCACCTCTTATTTCTCAGTTATCTTATTTTTATCCTAAGCATTTAAGTAGATTTTAAGTATATCTGTTGATTTTCTTTTCCATCAAAATTAGTAAGAGGCCTAACTACTGTTGTCAGATAGGGATCTTTTGTGGTAGAAGATGATCTTGGTGAATATACTTGCTCACGTCCTGAACCCATAATCTTGAAATTTGAGATTGTGTATAAATTCAAAAAATATTATCACATTAGAAATTAACTTTCCAGAGATGATTTTTTTTGTTTTTATGTTTATAAGTATGCTTCATATTACTAGAAAATGAACTACTTATGAACAATGATTGTGTCATATTCACAATTATAATCCCAGAACTCAAGATCCTGGTACATAGTAGGCACCCAAAGATGTTTTCTGAATAAATAAATAAGTCAATGAATGAGTGAGTGAAGAGCATATTAGGTAATTGGCTGATGCCTATGACCTTACAACTGTAAGCAGTGATTTCATGCATAATAAGAAAATTTCTTTACACCTAAGAAGAATGTTAAGAGACATCATTGCCCCTATTCCCCAAACTGTTTTTCTTTAATTGAATGGGAGTGAGACTGGAGTGGGGGGAAGTATGTTTGAGCTAATATTCTTGGCAAGTAGATACCCTCACATAATTCTGTCCAGATTGTAATAATACATTAAGAAAAAGTATGGGTGATTTCTTTTTGTCCCCTTTCTATCAAAATTTGGATTCCTTTGCTTCTCTTCCTCCTATGAAGTTTGTTTTCATGGCCATATAGGCCAACAAAAATATGGGAACTTCTATATTCACCTTGTATTTAGAAGCTACCTTAAAGCTTTCATGGTTTCTTTCTGAAAATTGATATCTTTCAGAAGTCATATTATGCAAATTCACACACCTACATGTGACTTGAACTAGGGTGGTGGCAATGTTAGTGGAAAAGTCAATATATTGATAGGTATATTTTGGAGTAGACTTGGTAGCGCTTGACCAACTAGATTGTACAAGGGAGAAAGTCAGGAGAATCCCGGACAACAAGTTTTTGACAAAAAAGGGAGATATCTGTAATATTTTCAACAATAAAGATACATTTAAAAAAATCTCCTCAAGTCTAGTACATTGGTAAGCATATTACATATTTTACTCATGTATAGAAAGAGATATAATTCTTTTACTTTTACTCTTTTTTAAAAAATATATTTTATTGATTTCTTATAGAGAGGAAGGGAGAGAGATAGAGAGTCAGAAACATCGATGAGAGAGAAACATCAATCAGCTGCCTCCTGCACACACCCTACTGGGGATGTGCCCGCAACCAAGGTACATGTCCTTGACCGGAATCAAACCCGGGACCCTTCAGTCCACAGGCCGACGCTCCATCCACTGAGCCAAACCAGTCAGGGCTACTTTTACTCTTAATCATTAAAACTCCAATGCTGCAGGAACGATACCAGAATGGAAAAAAAAATAATACTATTTTGTAGTTGGAAAGAGTTAGATGCTTAATACAGGTTTTATATTATAAAGTGTGTGATTTAGCCAAGTTATTTAACATGACATTGCACAAAAAGATGATATTTTGCCATGTTTGCATGAAAATTGAGCGACATAATGCATAATAAGTGCTCTTAAATTTTCAGTTGATTTCTTTGACTCTCCACTTGGCCTAGTAACACTTGGTTTGAATACAATGGCCAAGTCCGCATTTATTTATTTATTTTTTCTAAATAAGAACAAGAATTACAATGTTAGGTACTTATGCAAAATTTTGTTTTATAGATTTAGTGGTAGCAGTGGCAGAAATGGCAGGGGAGCTGGGACTTACATGGAAACTTCCAATGCTGCTTCGTTTTTTGTTGGTTTTTTTGTTTGTTTGTTTGTTTTTCTTTAGTTTTATTTTTATTGATTTTTAGAGACAGAGGAAGGGAGAGGGATAGAGAGATAGGAAAGTCAGTGAGACAGGAACATCATCAATCAGCTGCCTCCTGCATGTCCCACGTTGGGGATTGAGCCTGCAACCAGGCATGTGCCCTGACCTGGAATCTTACCGGCAACCTCTGGGTTCCTGCGTTGACAATCTCTGAGTGTCAACCTCTGGCCGGGCCAATGCTGCTTCAGTTTTACTGGTGAACTTCAGGCAATCAGGAATAAACCGGAAAGTACAACCCCACAGAAAAGGTGCCTTTTCCTACTTGCCAGAGTTAGCAAGGAATTTAGCCTTGTGAGACACAGAACTAAAGTTCAAAAACTAACTTAAGCCCGTGCACAGCATCATTTTCTCTCCTTGGATCAAACTGCTTTATGCCAAAAAGGAGAAATGCTCAGGAGAACTGCCCCTGCATAGCTGAGTTCAGCTTCTTTTGATCCAGCAACGAGATATGACAACCTTGGTAGGACTAACACTGGCTGGAGAGTCACAAAGACCTGAGTGCAGGTCAAGCCTGTCATCTAAATAGACACAGTTCCTTCCCTGCAGCCCATGCAGGAAGCAGAGAGGTGTTAGGGCTGGGAGAAGACTTGTGATTCATCTTATCTCTGGAATCAGAGTTATTCCCTTTACATCATTAACTTCTCTCTCCATACTGACGCTTTTGATAACATGCATCCCCCTGAGCTATTAAAAGAAGAATCTTCAGGGATCTAAAATGCTTTTGTTCCCATGAAAACAATCTTAGGAATTATGTAAATGTAGCACTTGAAAAGAGTTGAAATCATGTATATGAGAAATAAAGTATTAGGAGGCACTTATATCTCTCCCTTTGTGGATTATAGTTAAATTTGAGGCATGAATAGAAAAAATGTAAATAAGCCTATGCTATACCAAGTAAGGAGATAAAGTGTTCAGTAGCATAGTCAAGATCCTCTCAATTTAGTTTAGTGCAGGGAGTATTAAAGTTTAATTGAAATGTTGAGACTGAAATTTTCCCAAATAAAAAAGGAATAGTATTAGCGAAAATGAGGTGCAAAACCACTATTGCCTGGGAAATATCATTTACTCTTCACGATCCCCAACAGCAGATTAAAGTCTAAGTTGAGTTTAATTTTCTTCTACTCATAAACCTAAATGACCCAAACAACCCGAGATACTCATAGTGGACTTTGAAATAATGTAGTCAATTGTCTGGGTGCCTTTATCTGTGCTGAAAGAAGCAAGGGGTCGGGGGTAGACTTACAGCATGGTTTTGCTACTTTCAATTTTTCTAGTTTCTGAAATGAAAATTGTATTTCCTGGTGTTCTTGGAGCTAACTACCTTATGATAAGGGGAGCATGAATAAAAGGCCTCCATTTATTTTTTGTTTCCATAGAAAAAAACCTTAAATTCTTTGCACTGTCCCTGGAATACCTTTCATTCCTCAAAAGATTCAGCGAGCGATCAATCTTGGAAGTATGAACCTGATATTGATTAAAATGCCAAAACATTATTAAAAATAGACTATTAGCCTGGCCGGCCTGGCTCAGTGGTTGAGCATCGACCTATGAACCAGGAGGTCACAGTTCGATTCCCAGACAGGGCACATGACTGGGTTACAGGCTCAATCCCTTGTGCACACGCAGGAGGTAGCAGATCAATGATTCTCTCTCATTAATTTTTCTACCTCTCTCTTCCTCTCCCTTTCTCTCTGAAATCAATAAAAATATATTTTAAAATTGCACTATTAAACAAAGAATTTTAGTGTGATCCTTGCTTCCTGGAGTAGAATCCATAGGAGCTTTAGAAAAATGGGGACTAAACACAATGGCTCTTGGTTATTTAGTTTGTTTGTTTCTCTGTATGCTTACATATCTTAAAGAATTTGCTGAATCTTTAATTTAGGAAAAATATGTAATGACCTGTATTATATAATTATGAAATATTTCATCTAGAGAGAAAAGTAAAGAAACAATATACTGAAAATATAAGGGCTTTTTATAAACTTTTGCAAAATCATATCAGTTTGCCAACTTCATTTTAGTATTTCTTTTACATTTTTAAAGCAGCATGATATTACAGATATAGTTTTAACCTTTTGTGTACTTATTTCTGAACCTCTTTCCTTCCTCTATTGAAATAAGTACTATTCTAAACATGGTATTTTTTATTTCTATGTAAGTTTATGCTTACGCTTAAGTTTACTTATAAAATATAACACATAATATTTGACATAAATATATGTTTTATATAATATGTGCAGTGTGTATACATGTGTAAGCAATATGTATGTATACATATGCACATGTTTCTAATCTTTTCAAGAATGACTCATAATATAAGTAATCTTTTTCAGCTTCCAGTTTAGTCATTTTAGCTGCTATGTATGGTCTCCTAGTGTGAATAAATCAGAACGTGTTTATCCATTCCTTTTATATTATTTTAAGTTGACTTCCTTCAGTTTTTTTGCGAATATATAAATGTTGCCATAACATTCTTGTGAATGACTCATTGAGCACAATGGAGAAGTTTCTGTAGGACATGTGTCTAGGAGTGGGACTAGTGGATTGAAGGGCATATTCACCTTCAACTTTACTTCTCATTGGTAATTGTACTAATTTACATTCCCACCAGCAGTAAATTAGAGTCTCAGTTCTTCTACATCCTTGTCAATACTTGGTATTGTAGAACATATTGTGTATTGATTTAACAGGTCATAAAAGCAAATCATAACAGCTCTAGAAACGTTATAAATTGCTACCATAGTCTCACCATCCCAAGGAATGTTTACCTATTAGGAAATTTGATGGATCAAAATCTTAAATTTGGGGCATTCTGCAAAGAATTGGGCAGTCTATATAGTCCAAAAAGAAATAAAAATTTGAGGTTATCTACCTGGCTCTTCCTTCCTCATTCCCTCAACTTTCATCCTATGGGGCACAGTAAGCATCAGAAGAGGCTCTTTTGAAGAATTTATCATCATCTGCGTTTCTGCATCTCTACTTGCAAGTTTAAAAAGATATTGAATTAGTTTCTCCATTGGGAAAGGATGTTATGGATCTCATAACAGGTCTTATTTTATTATGTATAAATGAAGAGGTTGAATAGAGCTTTAACTTCTATTATTGTGTGTCTTTAGAGTTAGTCATTTGCATATGTATACAAATCTCCGGAACTAGTAGTCTTATACTTGGTAACTGGTTATAACAAAATTAACAGGTTTGTTTTGCTCATATAGATATTAGTTCTTCCTAAACAATGTTTAAAATGTCTTCCTTCCTTCTTTCCTTCCTTCCTTCCTTCCTTCCTTCCTTCCTTCCTTCCTTCCTTTCTTTCTTTTCTTTCTTTCTTTCTTTCTTTCTTTCTTTCGTGACTTTTCTAAGGAAATACATATCCTATCAAGTCCTGCATAGATTATTATTAAGGTAATAAATAATCTTAGGGGCATTCTCCAAAATGTCCTGCAAAGGCTCCCCTGTGGCAAGTGCCTGCAGTGGAGTGCTTGTTTAGAAGGGCCAGCTCCTTGGGGTTTCACCTTACCTGTTCCGTGAGTCACAAATCCTACACAGAACTCTAAGACATTTGCTCTTATGTCCCCAAGTGGGTGGGTGATTTGTTTTTCACCAAGTTAATGTTGTTTGGGCCCCCATCACACAATTCCAAACTAAGGCTAATCCCAAACTTATTACTTTGTCATAAGAGCCACATTACTGGCAGCCTGTCATCTCTCAATAGACATAGTCAAGCATAGAAATGTTATAGGAATTTAATTCAAGCTAAAAATATATAGTTTTATTGCCAAATTAAATTAATTTCATCTCATTTTTGTCTTCATAAAGAAGCAAAGTCCTCCAATTGATTTTTCTCCCAGTACTTTTCTGATGATGGCAGAAATACAATAAAGGCTATTGGGACTGGTATCTAATTAGATAATCAAAAAAGTTGGCTAAAGCAGGGGATCATGAAAGTTATATAAGCCCATGGTAAATATTTTATTTTGGCTCAAAACATATAAATATACATTCATTTACAATATTTTTAAAGAGAGTTAAAATTTTTCCTAAAGTAAAAATCTATTGACTAAATTTATATTTTTATAGCATAAACAATATACAGAATTCAATCTACAATTTTCATTTTAGGTTCTTTATTTTATTTTATTATTTTTTTTTTTACAGAGAATTTTTAATTTTTAGTC
>NW_005370994.1:2766813-2785678 GCF_000412655.1 Myotis brandtii
TTTGATTGGGTTGTTTATCTTCCTTTTGTTAAGTTGTATGAGTTCAGTTTAGGTTCTTTAGAATAGAACGTGATTTGAAAGACACTTGCAAAGAAATCTTTGTTTTTATTCTATTTCCCTAATCTTCTGCATTGGCTCACCCACATATAATTCAATAGCACTATTATTTAGCAACTTATGTTAACCAAGTTTTTGAAACCATTCCATTAAATTTTCATTTATCACTTCCCTTTGTAGACTTTCTGGGTCAATTCTTTAGTAAAGTGTTTTAATTATCTCAATTTTGTCTTTGATTTTGCCCAAATTAACATGCAACCATAATTTAATTTTATTGTTGATATTTGCATTTCTAAAATTAATAATTGACTTTATAAAAATAATCTGATTTTTATCCATATCTGTCTTCTTTTGTTTCATATATTTTTTCTTACTTTATGAATATTTTTCTTCCTTTATCACTTTGAGAATTTTCAAAGCCGTTTAAAATTTTTTTCCACAAGATTTTTCAATTATTCTAGTCAGCTAGATTTTCATTCAGAAGTGAGGAAGAAATATGATACTTTCAGAAATACAAAAGTGAGCATTTGTACTAGAAAGATTCTTGCTGAAGCATTACTAAAAGATGTTCTTCAGCAAAAATCAACAACAAAAAATAATCCAAGAAAAGGAATATGATGCTAGTAGTACTCATGGGGAAAAAATAGTGTTAGATGATGTTGGTTAGTCTGTAAAAGATAAGAAAAAAATTACAATTCTAAGTTATCCTATGTAGTAAAAGGTTAATATACAATTAACCAAGCTTTTGAAACCATTCCATTAAATTTTCATTTATCACTGCCTTCCTCTGCTGATGTTGGTTAGTCTGTAAAAGATAAGAAAAAAAATTACAATTCTAAGTTATCCTATGTAGTAAAAGGTTAATATACAAATTAACTGAACGGCAGAACAACCAGTTGCTATGCTGCGCACTGACCACCAGGGTGCAGATGCTCAATGCAAGAGCTGCCCCCTGGTGGTCAATGCACTCCAACAGGGGAGCACCGCTCAGCCAGAAGCAGGGCTCACGGCTGGCAAGCGCAGCGGCGGTGGTTGGAGCCTCTCCCACTTCCACAACAGTGCTAAGGATGTCCGACTGCTGGCTTAGACCAGCTCCCTGAGCCAGTCGGACATCTCCCGAGGGCTCCTGGACTGCGAGAGGGTGCTTGCACAGCAGCGCTAAGGATGTCCAACTGCTGGCTTAGACCAGCTCCCTGAGCCAGTCAGACATCTCCTGAGGGCTCCCGGACTGCAGGCCAGCCGGGCTGGGGACCCCCATGAGTGCAGGAATCTCGTGCACCAGCCCTCTAGTAGAAGATAATTGCAGAGGGATTAGAAGATAGTTAAAGCTTATTAGTTATCTGTTATTTGGTAGGAGAAGAGATATATTGAATAACTTTAGATTTTGTTGGGACTATATCAAGTCAGATTCATTCAAGAGTCAACACAAATAATATGAAAACTTTTATATTCTCTTAGAAAAGTTGTTTAGTAAAGTTATATGTATATCACTATAGAGAGATCTAAGTAAAACTTAATCCAACAAATAGGAAAAAAAGAAAAAAAAAAGGAATAATAAATAAAAAGAAAAAAGATTGGTCGGACATCTCCCGAGGGCTCCTGGACTGCGAGAGGGTGCAGGCCAGCTGGGCTGAGGGACCCCCATGAGTGCAGGAATCTCGTGCACCAGGCCTCTAGTAGAAGATAATTGCAGAGGGATCAGAGCAGGGGTCCTCAAACTTTTTAAACAGGGGGCCAGTTCACTGTCCCTCAGACCGTTGGAGAGCCGGACTATAGTTAAAAAAAAAAAACTATGAACAAATTCCTATGCACACTGCACATATCTTATTTTGAAGTAAAAAAAAACAAAATGGGAACAAATACAATATTTGTATTTGCATGTGGCCCGCGGGCCGTAGTTTGAGGACCCCTGGATTAGAAGATAGTTAAAGCTTATTAGTTATCTGTTATTTGGTAGGAGAAGAGATATATTGAATAACTTTAGATTTTGTTGGGACTATATCAAGTCAGATTCATTCAAGAGTCAACACAAATAATATGAAAACTTTTATATTCTCTTAGAAAAGTTGTTTAGTAAAGTTATATGTATATCACTATAGAGAGATCTAAGTAAAACTTAATCCAACAAATAGGAAAAAAAGAAAAAAAAAAGGAATAATAAATAAAAAGAAAAAAGATTGAATGAATAGTTTCACTATTCAAGAGTCAACACAAATAATATGAAAACTCTTATATTCTCTTAAAAAAGTTTTTTAGTAAAGTTATATGTATGTGATATAGAGAGATCTAAGCAAAACTTAATCCAACAAATAGGAAAAAAGAAAAAAAGGAATGATAAATAAAAAGAAAAAAGATTGAATGAATAGTTTCACAATTAAACCAGTAATCATAAGACTTGTTAATGCACTAAACTCATATATAAAGACATCAAAAAATTCCACTATATGTTTGCATGTATAATGTAGGCAGGTAGTCATAAGTTGCATGTAGAAATATAAAGGAATATAGAACTATGGGTGTGGCTCTGGCCAGATAACTGAGTTGGTTAGAGCATCATTCTGATAGCCAAGATTGTGTGTTCCATTCCTGGTCAGGGCACATACTAGAACAGTGGTTCTCAATCTTCCTAATGCTGGGACCCTTTAATACAGTTCCTCATGTTGTGGTGACCCCCAACCATAAAATTATTTTCATTGCTACTTCATAACTGTAATTTTGCTACTGTTATGAATCGTAATGTAAATATCTGATATGCAGGATGTAGTTAGGCGACCCCTGTGAAAGGGTCGTTCAACCCGCAAAGGAGTCGCGACCCACAGGTTGAGAACCACTGTACTATAATCAACCAATGAATGCATAAATAAGTGGAACAACAAATTTATGTTTCTCTCTCTCTCTCAAACCAATAAATAAAAAAGATTAAAAAAACTATAAGTGTGCACAGTTACACGAACATGTGTAGAATTTTAGATATTTTTGATGGTATGGTCCAGGACTGCCTTTTTGAGGAGATAAACATTTGGATTGACTCCTGAATGGATACAGGAAACAATCATTGAAGAAATATGAAGGAGGAAGGTTTCAGGTAGAGAGAACACAAAGTAAAAAATTCTAAAGTTGGAACTGCTTGACATGCTAAAGGAATACTAAAGAGAGTAATGTGTGAGGCAGATTGAGAGATGTAGAGAGTAATGGGAAATGAGGTCAAATAACAGAATCTTAAAGGTCATGATTAAGATTTAGATTAAATTTTGCATCTCATGGAAAGTCAATGGAGATATTTGAGCACAAGAATGACATTAAATAATTTACATTTTTCAAAGTTCACTATACCTGTTGATAAAATTGACTCTCAGGACACAAGAGCAGTAAGAAGGCTATTGTAGTCCACATGAGAAGTGATAGCTAAGTCTGTATGAGCTGGGAGGTGAAAATGGCTGCTTATGTTATGGTATTAAAGTTACGTTTCATTGGATCTGCCAATGACTTGAGTGTGAAAAATGAAGAAAATAGAGGAGTCTGGAATGACTCCTAAATTTGGACCTGAGTGTCTGTGTGAAGGGTGCCACCATTTAATGAGATGAGGGAAGGTAGGAGAAGAGCAGATTTGGGGAGGAAATAAAAAACTATTTTTGCACATTCGGTCAGAAATGACTATAAAATGTCTAAGAGGAAATACTGAGTAGGAAATTTGTTATAACTTCTAGAAAACCAAGACTACGTACAGACTTTTCTTACCTTATAATGGCTCTTGCCAATCAGGAAACACCATAGAATTGGTAAAATAGCATCATTTCTATCAAGGTAGCAATAATTAAGATGCCTGGCATTACTATTTCTCTTCAGTATTGTGCTGGGTGTTACATCTAATGTAGCAAGACAAAAAATTGAAAAACAAGGTAGTAGTATTGGAAAGGAAAAATAAAATAATGGCTATTTGTATGTAATAGGTGTTTATGTAAAATTGAAGGGAAATCTCAAAAAAAAACTATTGCAATTAATAATAGTTCAGCACATTTACTAGATACCAATTGACTTATAATTTTACAGTTCTGCAGGAGAGATCTGAAATGGTGTCTGGAGGGCTACGCTCCTTCTGCAAGCTCTAGGGGAGGAATCTGTTTCTTTGCCTTTTTCAGCTTTACAGGCATCCTGCATTCCTTGGCTCATGTGCTCTTCCTTCATCTTCAGAGCCAGCCGCACAGCATCTTCAGAGTCTCCCTGACTCTGACTCTGTTATCGCCCTCTTTCATTTATAAGGACCCTTGTATTACTTTGTGTTTACTGGGATAATCCAGGACAATCTTACCATCTCAAGGTCTGTTTATCAGATTAGTTACTTGCGGTTGTATTACGTTTTCCTCTGAGGTTTTATCTTGCTTTTTTGTTTGAACATATTCTTTAGTTTTCTTTTTCTTTGACTCTCTGTGTTTACATTGGTGTATTAGGTGAAATAGCTACCTCTCCCAGTCTCTAAGGGTTGACCTTTTGTAGGAGATGCACCTTGTCGTTCAACCCTGCCCTAGTTCTTGGCTGCCTCTTGAAACTTTGGGATTGTCTAAAACAGCCCGATTTATTCTTGTAGTTCCCAGTTATTGAGGGTTTGCCAAGACCTGTTGGCTTTCCAAAGGGAAGGATCTCAGACAGCTGATTAGAAAGGCCGATTGGAAGTCACGCCCTCAGGCAGCAGCTTTTAAACTATGGCTATAGATACAATCTCCAGGGACCACAATCCTAAATCCTGCTGGCTTTCAGACCAGGAGATCTGGAGGTATCCTCTGGGTGACAGGTTAGGGCTCAAACAAGTGTGTAAACTCCTTTCTGGAGGTACCGCTGAGCTGTAGTAAGACCTAGGGAGAGCACAAATGTGGCACCCTTCCCTGCCTTCCCTCCAGCCGAAGTTTTGCAAGAGCATCTCTGTAGTGTCTACAGAGGTGGCAGATCTGAAGCCTGGGTCTCAGGCTGAAGCTCCAGGACAAGGAGATGGACTTTTTCACAGAAAGGCTGGAGGGGGTGTGTTCAGCCTGCTGTCTGTGCAGTGCTCCAAGGTCATAGCCTGCCAAGCCCCGTCTCTCTGATCTTGACAGCACCTGGGACTCAAGAATGCAAACCTTCCTGACCACCAGAGCCTCGTGGCCAAGGATAGCCAGGCCCTGTTGGTCTGTGCTTGCCAGCTGGCTTTGGGGAGGCACCTGGAGAGTTCAAGGGTGGGGCGTTCCCTCCAGGGTAAGCAGGGCAGTGGGAGAGTGTAAGAACTGCACACCCTGCCCACCCCAACAAGGAAGAGGGAGAGTGCAAATAGGGCCTCCGCCAGCGCCTCCCTCCTCAAGAGAGTCCCAACAGGCCCCTCTCCCTGGGCAAACTCCTCAAGCTTAACAAATGGATCTTCTTCATAATAAGCACTTTTCAAACTGCTGCTTTTGTGCTGGGCCTCAGCGTGAGTGAGTCTGCAGTGAGCAGTATCTCAGCTCTTCATAGCCCTTTGGGTCTCCTAGCCCTAAACGCTATTGTTTTCCAAGCTAGATGTTTTTGGGGCTCATCTCTCTGATGCAGGTACCAAAGTTTAGGGTCCCTGCTGTGCAGCACAAATGCTCTTACTCTGCCAAAGGCCTTGACAGTGTATGTCTTTGAAAAAGTACTGTTCACTAAACTTTATATATATAAAAGTATTGTTCACCTGGTAACTATTGCACCAGCTATCAAGGATCCTTGAACTTACTGTATCTTTAAGAAAATCTGGAGGTTTGGGATTATGTCTGGTGTATGAGAAAGCAAGTGTCTTTACAAGAAAACCAGTTTTCTGTTACTGTTAATTTTTTTAGTGTTTTCTATTTTCCAGGCTCTGAAACCAGTTCAAATAAAGCTAATGAGTCTCTTTCAAAAGCAAAGAAAGTTAGCATTTTAATTAATACCTGGAAACATTGTGGTAGGTCTTAGCCTACACACATATATCAAGTGTTAAAAAGTAATGCGATACAGTGTCTTGTTTTTGAATATATAGCTCCATCACAGCAACTACTGCAGGGTCACTTATGGAGACTGGGAAAAGGTGGCATGTGTGTGAGAGGAGGAAAGGCGAAAGAGCAGCTGGTACTTTTTCTTACTTTTTGAAGGATTCTCAGGTTTTCTCTCTGTTTTGAAAATTCTATTCCTCTCTCATTTCTTTCTCTAAACAGATTGACTCATTTGCTCCTTCATTTGTTCTTCAATAAATACTTTTGAATACCAATATATCACAGGTTCTGTGCAAGGGATTAAAATAACCAAAAAATCAGCCCTGGCCAGTGTTCTTAGTAGTTAGAGTGTGTCCATCGCTCCTCCCGCCTTGATGAGGGGTCATGGGTCACAGGTTTGATTCCTAGTCAAGGGCATGTGCCTGGGTTGCTGGTTTGCTCCCTGACCCTGTTAGGGAGGCAACCAGTCGATGTGTCTCAGATCTCTCTCTCTTTTTCTCTCTCCCTCCTTCCCTTCTACTCGCTTTGACAAGCAATGGGAAATTTATCTTCAGGTGAGGATTAACAACCACCATCACCACCACCACCAACAAATAAATAACCCCCCCCCAAAAAAAAACAACAACAACAACAAAAAAGCCTATTTGAGGTTACTTACTATTTTCTCATACCCAGAGACATTGAAGTAGTTAATGTTTAATGTCCACGTAGAGATTTTAAATCACTGGAAAGCCTTCCTCTCAAGAATAAACGATCAGCTAACTGAAAAAACAAAATCTATCAGGTTAAATTGTATTTGTTATGAAGTGCCCAGCTCCTTTGGTGGTCCAGGCTCTGTGGAACCTTGTATTTCCTTAATACACTTTGTTTACAGCTCATCACTTGTAATTACATACTCAAGGGCACCTTCTTGTCAGACGCTGAGATAACTACATAATGGCCTAGGGCTGCTTATCCATTTCTACAGCCCTATCACCTTACATAATGCTTGATGCGTATTAGCACACAGGAAGCATTTGTGGAATAAATAAATTAAGATAAATATAGTGTAATGCATGTTTAATGTGTCTCTGTTACTCTGTTTCTTGCCCCTTCTGACAGTGCCAAGGCACTTGATTTAGAGCAAGATTCAAGGTGAATCGTTATGAAATAGCAACTCTCAATGGACAATATATTCGAAGAGGTGCTTACATTTTTTATTCCTTTGTATTAATGCTTTTGTGGTCACCACAACTTTTGGAATACATGATACTATTTCTACTTGCTCTTTAAGGTTAAGTAAAGGGAATAGTAGTTTTTTTTAAAAAATGGGCATGATGTATTTGACAACTAAATATATGCAAATATATATGTCTATTTACAATTATATATATTTAAAATAAATATATACTTACAATACACACACATATATATATATATATATATACACTTACAATCAATATGTATATGTATAATTTTTTAATACTTATAATTTCGTGTCCAGGTCAGCATGTGGGAAGAACAGTTCTGTGGTGTGAAACATCTAGCTGACCCAATGCCCCGTGGCCAGGCTGCAGCAATGCATGGTCTCCGACTGGTTTACTTTGCCATTTTTCATCGCATGAGCACTGCTGTTTTGCACCAACCGTGTATTTTCTAAAATCACCACTGTATCTGTTTTCTGTTTCTTTCCAGTCCAGACTGTCCATTTTATCAACATATCCTGTTGGTTCTAGATTCAATTTTGCATCTTTCAGCTTCTGCACTGTTTCCACTGCTAACACTCTGGTCAGAACCATCACCCTCTCTCCCATGATTTGTACAGTAGCCTCTCATTTGTTCTTCCTGTTTCTTCTCTTGCTCCTACTGTCTCTTCTTCACAGGGCAGCCACAGTGAGCCTCCTACAATGTCATCCATGGCAGCTTCTTGGTCCTGGTGCTCCAGTAACTTCCTGTCCCCCTTAGACTAAAACACAAAGATCTCTCCATGTCCCATAAGGCTCTATCCTGGCTACCTCTTTGACTTCATTTCAGACCTTTCCTACCTCTGAATCTTTTTTATTTTGCTATTCCTTCTGCCTGGAAAGGGTAAACTGAAAAATTTTAACTAGCTTGTTTCTGCCTTTATTTAGGTCCCACTTTAAGTGTCATAACTTGAGAGAGGCCTTCTCTGACCTTCCTATTAAAATAACTCAACTTGTCCTTCTTTATTCTTTTATTATGTTTTACCAGGTCTTGTTCTCTCTCTCTCTCTCTCTCTCTCTCTCTCTCTCTCTCTCTCTCATTTTCTCCTTCCCACTGGAATGTTAGCTAGGGGTTTTATTTTGACTTCACTGTAAGCCCAGGGCACAGGAAGTGCCTGGTACATAAAAGGTGCTCAGTAAACACATTTTGAACACATTCTTTTCTCTTCTCCTTCATTAAGGCCTCCCTAATGGCTAGTAGTGCCATTGATTTTGTTCCTTGCTTGTGCTGCCTGGCATTGTTAGTACCGTGCTTTAAGCACAAGCGTTGTCTCCAGAGTAGATTGCAGGTTACATGGATGGAAGGAACCTGCCTTTTATCCCTCTGTGCTCTATATTTTTGCTCATGGTGGTCATCATTGGGTTGTCAATGCCTGTTATTTAGAGTAAAGTAATAGGTAGAACATAATAACAAGAAAGAACTCAATATGGTATGGGATTTTTAACCTGCTGTCATGTTATCCTGAAGTGTCCAGATGGCTTTAGAATTTTGCCGGTGTTGAATGGTACTTTACTGTTGCCTATTGGCAAAATAGTTCTCATGTTAGATAGCTTCTTAGCTCATGAATCCTGACAATTCCCTTTTATCAGAAGCTCTGCTAGTGTTTACTAATTACTAGACATGTCCAACTTTTGCTTGTAATTTACTTGCCATTAAGAAAACTGCAGAGAGCTACATCCTAACATAAAAGACTATGAAATGCAAATTATACAAAGGGGCAATTTTATAAAAATAGTGATTAACACTGATGTCTCTGAAGCTAGACCTACTTGGTTCTCATCTCAATCTGTCACAGTTATGACTTTTGTCAAGTTGTTAAAATTCTCTTTCTCAGTTTCCTCATCTGGAAGTTGGAGGTAACAGTTCCTATCTACCCCCTGGGTTTTTTGTAAAGATGAAATGAGTTAGCCTATGCAAAACACTTCTAACATCAATTACTGAATAATGATTACATCTAATTATTATTATAATGACACATTAAAGGCCCACATTTTTGAGAAGAGTTTATTAGTATTTGCACTTGGTGTACAACATATTTATTCAAATTCATGCAACATATTTAAATAAAAACTTTGATTATCTTAATAAAACTATATTTGGCTAATATGGTTTAAGTCTTGCAAATTACCCTTGAACAGGGAGATAACAAGCAATCAGTAATTCATTTGAAGTAGTTATTTCAATCTCTTTTTTAATGTTTAAGAGGTGGTCATCCACTATACTCTTGTTAGAAACATAAAAATATATGATGCCATTTAAAGAATGCAAAATACAACCTGCTTTGTTTTTCATACTATAAAGCCTAACACTGAAATCTTCAGTAAAATTATAATGTGTTGGAAAGTTATTTTTCATTGCTTTAGCTTACAATGCCAAATCTAATGTCAGCAAGTTAAAAACATGCATCAGGACCAGAAAATAAAGCTAATTGCAAAAAGATGAAGTGATAAGTAAATTTTCTAGCTAAGTCAAATGAAAAGCATAAATGTATTGAAATGAAATAATATTAAAAACTAAACGTTTCCTTTCAATTACATTGTTTTTGCACTTGTATAATGCCTTTTTAAAAGCTTACTGGTGCTTATTTGAATATTTACTTTAATCTGATTCTGTACTTAACACTTATAAACACTGAAGACTTTCTATGAGCAGTTTGTTGAAAGAGATACTTTGAAAACTTCAAGGTAACTTTTGTTTTCCTTAATGTAGTTAAATTTATTTGCCCTTTGAAAGTTAGTGAGTCTCTCTTACTGAATTATGGAAGTCTTTTATTTTTTAGCAAAGGCAACCTGCTTGCTAAGATTCAACCCACAGCAACATTTGTATAGAAACTTTAATTTAGTAGACTATAAGTTTATGATATAAGCATCAATGCAACATTAACAATAGTTAAAGTGTGGATATTGCTGATTATATGAATGTTATAGACTCATTTTCTCTAAATAAAGATCTTTCCATTTTTCCATCTATTTACTACTTGAAATAAAAATTGGTTCACATTTCTTCTCAAAGCAACATCAGTCATCATGCATCTGACTACAATTCTGAGTGCCAATGAATCAGTAAAGGCTTTGTTCAGTGCCATTATTTCCTAGGCAGAATGAAAACTGTCCTGTAAATAGATACTCTCATCATGAAATCACTTCAAAAAGCATCACTACCTGACATTTTTAACAATGCTAGTCATGGTAAATGCACTTATGGAAACTATTGTTACTGCTCAGCTACATAAGCTTTATCAATATTTTACTCTTTATTTAATGTCTTATCAATTAATTATTTGAATAGTTTCCTTTTGAAAATATTGCCTAATACCCAGCCTATTCAGGAGTGTGAAGGACTGCATTAAGAAGTGATTCAGTCTATATCAATCACAATTCTTGGCCACTGTAACAGGACATTAGCCACAAATCATGCTACCTCTGTCTACCAGCATGCCCCATATCCCAAGATATCAGGATGTTTAATGTCTAGTCTATTTGATTAAGAGCTGGTGAAGACTGAGGTGCAGGATGGGTAAGTTTTGATCCAAGCAGAAAATCCTAACAAAACCAAATCTAGGGTCAGATCATATATATCTAACTTCCTTTTGTAATTTGGGCAGAGTTGGGTGGAATTGAAGGAAGATTTAATTAATGTCTGAGATAGACTTACACTATTTATTGTTTGCTGTTCTTTGACCACTTATCTAACAGAGGCAGCCCCAGAGTCCAATGTTCCCATAGGCAGTTGACATATTTGATGGCATTTGGGCTAAATCACAGCATAAATAAAACCCTGTTGGCTTGTACCATAGTAAAACCATAGAAAGGGGCAAAAAAATCAATGTTTTTCCAAATAGAAAAGGATGGAACTTATGAAGAACAAAATGATATTATACAATTTTGGGTAAAGGCAATATAAGTACATTAATTGTTTTAGACTACTATTATTGATATAGATGCAGATATATAGATATTTTTTAAAATATATTTTTATTGAGTTCAGAGGGGAAGGGTATTGGAGTAAGTTTCTCCTTGACCCTTCTCGCTATAGCAATTGCAGGAGTACTCACTCCCTTATCCTGCTCGATTATGCTAACTGTTGGATCTGAGTCCCTCTGCCACGGACTGGACCTCCTTGGAGGCTGGGTATTAGAAGACAGGGAAGACATGAGAAGTCGTAGGTATATAAGAGAGTCTTTATTGCAGCCGAAGTAGCCATTGCCACGAAGGAGCCATTAGACAAAGTAGTTCTTCAAAGTAGCCTTACAGAGGCAGCTCTTACTCATGCAGTAGCAAACACAGGAGCCATCCTAGTAAAAACAGCCAGCACCAGTTGGTTAGTAATACATCTTCCCTACAATGCAGCCCAAGTAGTCATTGCTACCAATGAGCCATCAGACAAAGCAGTCTATAAAGCAGCCACACACCAGCTGGTTAACAATGTATCTTTCCCATAAAGCAGCCACGCACTGGCTGGTCAATAACATACTTTTATACTAATTTTAACATGCTTTTAGACAAAAGAGGCTTTTAGCCAAATAGTGACACCAGCCTTTTGGGTTACAGAAAGGCACACCTGCAGTGTCTGCATCCTTGCTTTTGCACCTGAGTATAGAAAATTAGCTTGAACACTCTGATTAGGATTCCCATGCTCAGATTGGGCTTGAACATCCGGTGTACTCTAGACAGGGCTCCGACACTCCAATTGGCCTTGAACATCTGGCATATATTGATTAGGGTTCTCACACAGGAAGAGGGAGGGAGAGATAGAAACATCAATGATGAATGAATTTGATCAGCTGCCTCCTGAACACCACGTACTGGGGATCAAGCCCACAACTCAGCCATGTGCTCTTGACCAGAATTGAACACAGGGCTGAGGCTCTATCCACTGAGCCAAACTGGATAGGACTAGATATTTTTATATGTAGTGAGAGATTGGACCAATTCTATAAACCTTGATTTCAGAGGAGAGCAGTTAGGTTAATGCTAACACTGAATTGATGTGTGCATGGTATGCCCTGTAAGGGAAACAAAGATATTATAATGAGGGTAGCATCTCTGAGGAGTACATACAGGTCAATACTTGTGTTAGTCATTGACTATCATCCTCTTGTAGGAGTCTTGTAAGAAAGTGAAGCCCATTCTACTGAGATGCTTTCCCTCTCTCCCAATGAACTGTAAATTAACATAGTTAAACCTAATGTTCCTTTTTCTTTCTTGAAACTTAAAAGCCCTTGAAATATTAACTGTCCTGAAAAATAATTAAATGAATGTTTTCTTTGACTCTCTTACAAAATTAGTCTTAATTCAAGATCTATTTAGCTCAGGGCAGATTGACTATGCTAATGACTGGGTATACAACTTGGAGCTAATCAGAGCCATCCAGCTAGTCAGTCTCAGCCACTCTCTCAATTGGTGGTTGGGGATATAGGTAAAGTTACCAAGTTCTTCTCTAGTTCATGTAGCCCCAAAATGAATGGTTCGCTTGTGGACCCTTTCTTTCTTTCTTTCTTTCTTTCTTTCTTTCTTTCTTTCTTTCTTTCTTTCTTTCTTTCTTTCTTTCTTTCCTTCTCTCTCTCTCTCTCTCTCTCTCTCTCTCTCTCTGTATGTTCTTTTATTTGTATCTTTTTAAAATTTTGTTTTCCAATTACAGTTTATATTTTAATATTATTTTGTATTAGTTTTAGATGGACAGCACAGTGGTTAGACAATTGTATGCTTAACAAAATGACTCCCTCAATATTTCAAGTACCCAGCTGGCACTGTACATAGTTATTACAATACTATTGACTATATTCCCCATGCTATACTTTACATCCTCATGATTATTCTGTAATTACCAATTTGTACTTCTTAATCCCTTCATCTCTTTCACCTAGTCCCCTAAACCTGCTCCCCTCTGACAACCATCAGTCTGATCTCTGTTTCTATGAGTCTATTTCTATTGTTTGTTTGTTTATTTTGCTCTTTAGATTACATAAATAAGTGAAATTGTATGTTATTTTTCTGACTTACTTCACTTAGCATAATACCCTTTAGGCCCATCCATAAGCCATAATATATTTCTAAATAAAAACCCCTACTCTCCATAGATATAATCAATAAATAGATTAGTAAATGGACTCATGAAAGTATTTGGCTCCCTAACTGGGGTGTCCTCCCCACATTTGTTATGCCTCTTTCATACCATGATGAATATGAGCAGGTACCTTATAAAAGGTACAATACACACATCTCCCAAGCATGGAATGGAGGCATTTATATAAGCAGGGGTTTATTCATTCTCTGCTTCATGCTGCATTTCAGTTTTTATGCCCATAAATATGTACTGTGCCCCCACTTGAGCCCCTGTGCAAACATTAAAGTAAGTTTAGCTTCAAAGAAAAAATAAATATGTCTCAGGAGATTCATTTGGATAGTGTTTGAATAACATTATGTGAACCAAGCAAAAATAAGATGCTAATGAAATTAGTGTAGTCAGATTTTAAACTTGATGAGTATAAACAAATCCTCTGACAAAGTATAACTGTACCACCTAATATGTTTCTCATTCCAGTATTTGGGAAAGAATATGATTGTGTCTTGAAATAATTCTACTTTTTAAAATATATTTTTATACTTTTCTTCTTGTTGCTCTTTCTAAAATAAAAAGTCTATTGGGAGAAAATTTGATAGTCCTGTATAACTTAATCATCAAGACTAAACTAAGTATTCTCATTGAGTATTTTAAAGAAATCATAACAGCCCGGCTGGCTGGTTCAGTGGTTGAGTGTCCACCTATGAACCAGGAGGTCACAGTTCAATTCCCAGTCAAGGCAGATGCCTGGGTTGCGGGCTCGATTCCCAGTAGGGGACCTGCGGGAGGCAGCCATTAATGATTCTCTCTCATCATTGATGTTTCTCTCTCTCCCTCTCCCTTCCTCTCTGAAATCAATAAAAATATATATTTTTAAAAAGAAATTATATGACATCATTTTATTAGGTACCTCTAGCTATCTACTAATAATATGAATAGTTTAGATAATACTTTAAAAATGATTCTCCAATGTGTTTCATACAGAACATATAACTTACTAGTAATATTCACAACAATCATATGAGATAAAGTGCTTTTCTCCTTTTTCTGCTTTTTCCTTGAGGAAACAGAAGTTCAGAGAAGTGACTTCCCCAATGGCATACAGTTGTAAGGGATCAAATATGTTCTAACTTGTAAATAATTTTATTCAAAAGCATTTTTATAGTTTTCTAGACTTTGTGCAAAGTGAAGCCATTCCAGAACAGAATTTGCCTTGGTAGAGCTTATAACTAAGAGCAAGCATTTGCAAGAGAGCATGCGCAGGTCAGGAAGAGAGGGAGAAAAGAGAGAGAGAGAGAGAGAGAGAGAGAGAGAGAGAAACTAAATGTGATAATAAATCCAAAATGTATAGTATTAGAAAATAGAAAGCAAATATTACTTTGAGGAAGTATCAGGGAATCCTCAGAAAGAAAGTAATTTTTTATTTCAGTTCGGAAGGAAGAGTGGATTAGGTATTAATCAAGCAGAAAAAGCCAAAAAAATAAAAAATAAAAAGGCATTTCAGTCATAAACAAAAGATGTGAAGTGAAAGGAAGTCAGGATTCTTGAGTGGCTAAAATGTTTGCTTGTGGTTCTGCAGCCCACGTGTGATTGCCAAGTGAGTGCGACTATAAAACTAAAAGCCATCAAGAGCCTCAGAGGCTTTTTGTGTCACGGTAAGGAGTTTGGATTTTACTTTTGGTCAACGGGGAACCATTAAAAGTGCTGAAATTTATTCTAAACCTGAACTTCCTTTTTCAAAACAAAGTTCAGTAAGTATTAGTCTTGATGCCAAAGTATTTTGAGTCAGGAAAGACATTACACAGTAAGCTGCACTGGGGATGGAGAGGTGAAAGTGATGCAGCTGCTCTGCAGGACCATTTACTCCAATGGAGGACAGAAATGACAGCCCAAACTCTCAGGGTATAAAGCGTGATCTGAAAAAGATTGATGCAAATTTGCAAAGAGTGACGATTCATATGTTATTATTAGAGAAATAATACATCTACACACTATCACACTTCATGTCCTCTATTGAAAACCACTTGTGTAAAAATAATAAAGTAAGACATTTTGGAGAAAAATGTAGTTTAAACAGCAAGGATATGAACAGCTGGTTTTAAATTTAGCCCATCAACTAAAAAAAAAAAAAATTAAATCCTCACCTGAGGATATGTTTCTATTGAGAGAGAGAGAAACATCAATTGGAGGGCGACCAGGGATTGAACCCACAACCTAGATATGTGTTGTGACCTGGAATTAAACTCACAGCCCTTAGGTGTATGGGAAGATGCTGTAAACAAACCGAGCCACCTGGCCAGGGCAGCCTATCAACTCTTAAAACCCTGCCCCCTAAGGCTTTCTATGTGGGAACTCATTCTTCCCAACCTCTTCCAGGTGACTGACAATACTTTTGGCCTGCTGTTAAGAGATTGTTAGAAGAAGAAATAACAATGGGGTATGTGTCCTTCTTATTTTTATTTTCATAAATAAAAAAGAGTTTCAAGGGTAGTCTTGATGGGGATAATTTTAAGATGATAACACTTGGAAGTCAATTTTAAACAAATGAAAAAATTAGCATGATAAAGACATTGAATTCTATTTACAATTTGTATTAAACATTTTATTTTTTATTAAATTTAATTTTAATAAAAATATAAATATACACAAACCACAAGTCACCTGTGGGATGTGAAAACTTGACAAGTGGGAGCTTTTAATGCTTTATAAAATGCCTATCTTTTTGAAAAGTTTAACTCTAACCATGTAAAGGCACTTAGTCCATAAAGGGAAAATGAAAAGTCAAATAAGAAAAATTGAGAACATAGTTGATATGTAACTTGAAAAACTGGGTATATTCAGGTCAACAGACTCGGAGGAATGATGCTTATATAATATTAAAGGAATTTCTAAATTATTACATATTGTAGTTCTGTGTTCATTATTTTTAAGAATGTTAGAAGAAAGGAAAAAGCTCAGATTACTATAAAGTGTAGAGAAAATGCCTTTATTGAAAAAGGAATGTGGAGTAGAGGAGAAGATGACTGTGATAATTATATGCTCTTCAGTTTCACTTCGACAGTAGATACCAGAAATAATTTTCAGTGATCTACTTTAACCCCCCTAGGATTATGTAATTTGTTTAGCATTAAGCAACCAAGTTAATATGCGTAGTTTTTCTGAATCCTCTCTAGAATCTTTCCATGCACATTGCAACACCAAGCTTGCTATCAGAAGGGTAAATCCTGCCAGCCCAATTTAACCTCCTATAGGTAATTGAGGCAACAGTAGATGGAACCTGTTTGAGACTTACTTAAGCTTTTAATGGTTTAGGACAATAATGGAGCTTAATGGTTCAAAGGTGGAGCTCTGAAGTCTGACAGAACTGGTGACTTTGGGGTAACCTCTCTTATGGTCCACTTATGCATTCAACATAAAATGGAGATTATAATGCTCATCTCATAGACTTATTTTGAGGTTAAATGAGAACCCAGGCACAGAAGACCTATAGAAAAAAAATTATACTCATGTGTAGTGTTATATTTTATAATCCCTCTCAGAAAATAGTTTACATTTATCAATTTTACTTTTTAATGATTTTGTGTAAATTGGTAACTCATTAGTAAAGACCTGGATAGCTAGATAGATAACTTCCTTTATGTTTATGCCTTTTGTTAGTTTTTTCTCACCTAGCATTAAAAAAGGACTTTAAATTTAGAGTACTTTTAGGTTTACAGAAAACTTTCTGTTAGTTTTTGAGTAATATATTTTTATTTTTTTATTTTAATTAGAATAAGAATACAAATAAATGCATAGCTAACTTATTCATTAAAATCTTGTGACTAGATATGTACTTTATCAACTATGCACACATACATATGCACATACAAGTTGAGTAATAAGTTTAATTATACATTAAATTTTTATTGAACTATTACCTCAATATTCTTATCTAATTTATAGGTTTTGAGCAAGAGTGCCACACTCTAAAAGTGGCCAGGTCACAGTCTGGTTATTGGTCTCTGATCTTGGGAAAGGCTCTTTGTCTTTATTGATTCTGAAAAAGATTTTTGAATCCTGTTAACTAAAAACATGACAAATAGTACAGTGCTTCCTGAGGAACTCTGGACATACTGTTATGATGTATAATAGTTTAAAAATGCTACTCTTTGCCATACTATGCCTAACCAAAGTATACCACCTTATACTGTCACATCATATCATTACCATACTTTGTTATTTGATTGCATATTTCCATAATCTGTAGTGGTATTACACAAGTGTGAGATGGATTCCTTAGCAGTTTGAATTAGGGTAATTTTTTCAACAAAATAAGATTTGTTTGTATTTTTCTTCAATACCATGCAATTTGTTTTGCAATTACTTAGCCCATGATTTGTTGCTGCTGAGGTCATGAAACAGAGTACAGATGTATTGGGAGCATTCTATTCTATTGTCACAGAAGCTCATTCTCTAACTAGTGCTAATCTGCACCAGAATTAAATTGATGCAGCCTAATCTTTATGACAATTTAGTCCAAGTTGAATCCTATTCAAGTACAATTGTATTGATTAATAATGATGTCATATTGATTTTAAGTGCTTTGTATATTCAATGGCCATGATCATTTACTATTGAAGCTTAAACAAGAGCCTCTTACATTCTATGTCTCTCACTGTAACTCATCAGCCCAATGTTAGTGCTTCACAAAGCACATTTCTGGTGTTGGTATTTCCCCTTCATGCTAAATATCTGGGAGTTGAAATTGCCACTAGGTTCACAGGATCATGTAGTCTTGAAAGATGATTCAAGATGAACACTTTGGAAAATAAGAAAGTTGATCATAAAAAAGAAAACAAGTTTTGAGAGATACAAGTAGGAACAACTACATACTTCAGAGTCATCATAAGTCATAGAATATCATGAGAAAAATAAGTCAATAGTTATTATTTAAACCAACTTAGAGGATTCTGAGATGCATAAAGTCAGAGAACTTAAAACTTTTTCTCTCAGAGAGGATTTTAGTGTTCTTTGAAGACTTATTATCATTTGAAGGTTGATAAGAGTAAGCAAAGTTCTCCTGGAGACAATGCCATTTTGAGACATTCTGGTTGTTATTGGTTGTGAACCCTTATATTATAGCCTCTTGTTTATTTTTATCTCAGAGAAACTTTGGCATGCATGCTGTAGATCTCGTCTATATATATAAAAGCCTGAGCAACAGAACAACTGAATGACCAAAGAACCAAACAACTGGTTGCTATTTTGCACACTGACCACCAGGGCGCAGACGCTCAATGCAGGAGCTGCCTGCCCCCTGGTCGTCAATGCATTCCCACAGCAGAAGCGCCGCTCAGCTGACTGACGGGTGTCAGATGCCAGGCTCGTGGCTGATGAGCACAGCTGTGGCAGTGGCACAAGCCTCTCCCACCTCTGTGGCAGCACACTACCCAGCAGCTGTGGCAGGTGCAGTGGGGCCAGGATGAGCAGGAGCAGTGTGGCACCCAACCTCACTACTACATCCCTCAGGGCAGTGGTCGGAAAACTGCAGCTCGGCAAACCGCAGCTCACGAGCCACATGTGGCTCT
>NW_005370994.1:2787025-2809347 GCF_000412655.1 Myotis brandtii
GCCCTGCTCTGAGCCTGACCAGGGGCTGCACTTAGGGATTGGGCCTGCCCTCTGCCACCCAGGAGCAGGCCTAAGCCAGCAGGTCGTTATCTCCTGAGGGGTCCCTGACTGCGAGAGGGCACAGGCCGGGCTGAGGGACCCCCCCCCTCCCCTCCGAGTGCACAAATTTTTCTGCACCGGGCCTCTAGTGATTTATAATAGGACAGGGCCTAATTATTTCTGTTGCTTTGTTTTTTATTTGACTCATTTTATTGTTTTATTGTGATTTAGTGAACCACATAACTAAAATAACTGAGTAGTTAAATATCAATAACATGTCTAAAAACATAGACATCTATATTTTTATATATATAAGTTAAATGAGTTTCTGAAGATATTATTTGGCTTGTGTATTCATTCCCTTGAGTTTTCTGAGAAGCAGAGCTCAATATAGGATTAGACATGCAAGAGATTTATCAGGGAAAATGATTATGAAAGATAACATCTAAAGGGGAGAATAGGAGTAGAAAGGAAGAAACCCAGATTCTGATGCAGGTCTTTCACTCGTGGAAGGAGAAAGGGAAGGAAGACTGATAAAACTCTGCTATGAAAGTTTTAACCAGGATCATGGGGATCCTATAAACAAAAGCCTCAGGATAGAATAGTTCTATTTCACTGCAGGTATGTCCTGCTTACTCTGCTGTGCTCAGGCATTGTTGAGAGCTTCCCAGGAGAAGCAAGACCTTGGAGCAAAAATGGTGGTGGATCCAGTGGAAAGATAGCCACTAAGGCTGTCAGAAAACTATGTCCCTGCAGCAGGAGATCTGAGCAATGCATTTTTGTGGGAAGCAGTAAGGTAACAGAGGGAAGGTCAGACATGAATTTATATCCTGACTCTGCCACTTACTAGTAGAAGTTCCCTGAACTTAGCTTTGGTTACTCTACCTGTGAAACGGGGAAATCAGTGCATATTCCATTTATTGTTACAGTTAAACATAAGAGAGGGGAAAGAACCAGTTTAGGAGTTTCTAAGATGCAGACATAAAATAAATAAACTTAGGAGCAATAGGAATCATAATGGTTAAGAGCCAGACCCCCCTGGATTAAACTCTTGAGTCCATTCTTCATTGGTTGCATGATGTTTTTTTTGTTTCCAAATCTCTGTGTTTTTATTCCATACCTGTTACATGGAGATAATGGGATCATCATGAGAACTGAATTAGTTAATAAATGATAGATCCATGTCTGGCATATAGTAAGTGTTGTATATGTGAACTTTTAATGCTATGATTGCTTGGGCTATGTTTATTCAAATGTCTGTTCATTTGGGTTTCTTCATTTTATGATATTGACTTCTTATCTTTACTGTATTTACTTTTTCTCTCAGAGAGGATTTTAGTGTTCTTTGAAGACTTGTCATTTGAAGGTTGATAAGAGTATGCAAAGTTCCCCTGGAGACTTCTGACAATGCCATTTTGAGACATTCTGGTTGTTATTGGTTGCGAACCCTTATATTATAGCCTCTTGTTTATTTTTATATCAGAGAAACTTTGGCATGCATGCTGTAGATCTAGTGATATAGAATAGGACAAGGCCTAATTATTTCTGTTGCTTTGTCATTATATTTGATTCATTTTATTGTTTTTATAACTAAAATAACTAAGTAGTTAAATATCAATAACATATATCTTCTTTCCCCTCTTTAAAAACTGTTTCTTATCTGTGAGCGATTTCTTCTTAGAGATTTATCTGATATTCACTTTAAAGGGGGAGGTTCCCTGAGCTGGTGGTCAGCTGGAATACTGAAATGGAGCATTTTCAAGGGCCATTCCCTTTGATATGACCTCTGTTCTCTGGCTTTAGCAGCTGGTCATCCCCTCTTGTGTTCTCTCAGTTTGGTTCTCTAGGAAATTGGCTTAGCTAGGGATTTGACAGGCAGGTAACATGAAACTTCAACAGAGGACCACCAAGCTGCTTAGCTGGGGTGATTTTTATGCTTCAAAGCTAATGATTTCTCAAACACTCATTCGTCTTTTACTTTAGTGTGAAAGCTTAGTGATTTTGAGCTAGTCAGTAGGGAATGGAATTTTGAGTAGGTAAAATTTCTGATAAGATGTGATAAAGTAAACGCACAACAGCAACAACAATGGGTTTATCTTCTTCCTTCAAGAAAAGACTTCAGAAGAGTTTTTAAAAATGTCAATTGTCTTGTTGCTTTCAACCCTGTTTGGGGAAGTTTGTTATCATACTCATCCTTGAAGAGATGATTAGGTTAAGGTGACACATCAAGCCCTAGCATCATGAGGAATGTAACGTTCTGATCTGGAGGGTAATGATTTGAAGCCATAATTCATTCTCCTTTCTCACTCAGCTGCAGCAAAAGTTTGGACTCTATAGGCCAGGACGACACCCTGGAGTACAGCTTGCAGACTGCAGTGACATTGAGCTCATAAATGGCTCAGTTGGCACCTCAGGCAGGGAGTATATGAACCAGGCTCAGATGCTAATGATTTGATGTCTAGATGTGAGGAAGAGAGGGAAGGGGGTGTAAAGCATCAGCAATAGCTGATCATAAAGGAGAACAACAGCAAGGGAGAGAAATGAAAGGGAAACACAGCGAGATGACAAGGAGAGTTGGAGGGGGGAGTATCATTCATCTCCTGTGAAAGCCCCCACAGCAGAAAGATGGATTAATGCTGTCAGAGCTGTTATATATTCCATCAGCTTTATTATATGGTAGAAAGCTACCTGTCACTGTCTTGGCTGCATGCGGTGATACAATCCTGGCACCTCTCCCCCAATGCATTGCAAACACTTTCTAGGTTTTCTCTCAGAAGCAGCTTTAATATTTGTTTCGATCATGGGTAGATCCATCATATGCATTTAATTTAAAAAGTCATAACAAGCAGAATTTCTGTTCAACATAAAGAGCTCATAAAACAAATGCTACTATTCATCAACTTTAATGGATTTTTGTAAAGGCCTTATAGGAATGAAGAATAAAAATCCAATGATGATCTTACAATAAATATTTAATACTTTATTGCGTATTTATGGGGTAATCTTGCCTTCCCACAATATATGGCTGTTCAAAGTCTTAAATTGTGGTTAAGTTGCTAGGAGGTGGCAATAGTGATCTATTTCCATGTTAATCCTTACAAAAGAGCTCATTCCACCAAAATTAAACTAAGTACCAAAATCATTGGGATTTTCAATTTGGTTTTCTTTTCCTTTTTTTAAAAAAAAATATTTTTTTTATTTATTTCAAAGAGGAAAGGAGAGGGAGAGAAAGATATAGGAACATCATTGATGAGAGAGAATCCCCCCCACTGAGGATTGAGCCTGCAACCCTGGCATGTGCCATGACCAGGAATTGAAACAGGAGCTACATCAGCTGGGCTCAATTTGGTTTTCTAATGCAAAATGATCCATTTAAAATCTTTGAATTAAGTTGTTTCCAATCACTCACAGTTTAATTTTTACCAAAAGTGTAAAGCTGTCATGACAGCTTTCAAAGACCCAAAAATAATCATTTTGCTCTCCTGGAAGCAACAACATAATTTGGGGAAAAAAATCTACACATGCAATCAGTTTTACAAAAGCCATGGGGAATGAATTAAAATGGGAATGTGATAAAATGATGCTGATTAACACTTAGACAAGGATCACTGAATCTTTAAGGAATGAATCAGATCAATAACCTGGAAATTGACTGTGGAGGTCTTTTACAATCAATCAATTGATTGCGATCAAGCCAACATTTTTCTGTGAGTTCGGTGCTATGCTGTCAATTACCAGCCCCTTCCATTGAGGGTGTATACATTTCCTCATATTTGTCAGTGGGAGGTATAAAGCCCAACATTTTTCTCTTTGTTTCAGCTCCTATAAAGCTCAAGCATAATTGTCATTAGCAGATTTCATGAGATAGTTTTATTTTTTATTTTTTTATTCTTAGCCTATCATTAATTCTGGGCTAATGGTTCTGTTTTCTTGTATTGTATTTTTATTTTAATTCATGTTGATTCTCTTTGAGAAATATATGTGATGTAAATTCATGAATTTGATGCATCAGTGTGATCGATCACTCTGGATAATAATTCCAGCCATTCTTTGCTGTGATGGTTCGTGGTTCTACCCATATATTACATAACATTTTTCTTACAAAACAACCACCATAACATGAAAGTCACCATAATCTTTTATTGGTACTATCTACAAGAAAACTGCTTGCTATTTCTCAGTTAGGATGGGTTTTTTTTTTTAAGAATATAAAATGCCCACATTTAGGCTATTTTAAAATAAAATTTTTTTCAGTTTGTTGCCTCTAACATTTCTTTTTCAATTGCCAACTTCGAGTAACTTTGTTCCAGTCCATAGTCTATTGAAAGTTCATGGTCTAGCGCATGGTTTATTGCACAGCCTGTTGCAAATGGGTTACATGTAGCTCCTAAGGATACCATGTGAAGCACTTTTAGCTAGTTTGAAGTAAAGAAAAGCATTATTTAGTAAATCATATTGCCATCAATGGTTAAAAGTAATAGTAGGCAGACAGTCCTAGGGTTACATCAGACTCGACAAACATCGTTTTGTGGTTATGTCGCCATCTCCCATTTATTCATAAAAAAAAAAGTTCTGTCATTTCGATGTATGTACATATGTGCTTTATGTTTTTTATTATTTATTTACCACAAGTAAAGGTCAGGAATTGTTATCTTTCTTTTAAATTTTTTTTACTGTTTCACTTCATTACTGCTGTGTATGTGCTCCTTGTGAGTGACATAGGTGCTTATGTGGGTGGGTTCCGACTTATGGCGAAAATTGCGTTACTTCGTGCTGTAGGAATGGATCTCCGACGTAACCCGAGGACCTACTGTATTATGAAAATAAATTGAATTAAAGTGATATATATTATGACAGTATTGGACCCCAGAGTTTTAAAAACCATGTATAGAAATTAACAATTAAATTTCTCTGGTAGAGTATTAGTTGTGTTTTCATATGTGATTAAAACAGTTTTATCAATAATTGTTTCCACACAATTCAATTGATTATATCTACTAGATTGCAAGAGTAAGCTGCCGAACTCATAATTGAATATTAGAATTAATATAACTTTTGGGGATGAGTTGAATTTAAATAACTTTCTTTTGTTTTTAATCTTTGGTTAGACTTACTGTCATACTGAAAATCAAGGCAAGTGTTCATGTGTTGGTTCTGTTAAATGGCATGTAAGCTGAGCCAGTCCTGGGACTAGTTCCTCTCTTCACTTATGCAGTTTCTATTCTGTATCATGGGGGACTGACTCCTGCAGGCTGCATTTTCCAGGCTCCCATGAAAACTGATTCAGCTAATGGGGGGCGCTTGTGGGATTTCAAAGGGTGGGGAGAAAGAAGAAGCCAGGACATGCCCCCATCTCTCCTTTGGGCAGTGTCTCCGCCACTGCCTGATTTTCCTCTGGTAGTGCCCCCTTCTTCCAGGAATCCTCGGCTGCTGTGCTCTGGGTCTACCTCCTCCTGGGTCCTTTAGCCTCTGGTGTTGCAGGGGCTTCTTACTATTACTCATCTCTGGGCTGCCTCACTGTCCCTTGTTGGGTTTCTCAGCCTCTCCTCCACTCACCTGTATAACTAAACTTGCATTAAATGTTCTTTGTTATAAAAACATAAAATGATTTCTACTTTTCTGGTAGATCTTCACTAAATTATGATTCAGCATAAAATATACTCAGCATGGAAATATTCTGTATATCAATGTTATTTTAAGTTATTTTTTACGTACTTTTCAAATCAGCTGAAATAATTTTTCAACTTATATCTTACTAGAGGCCTGGTGCATAAAAGTTCGTGCACTGGAGGGGATCCCTCAGCCCGGCCTGCCCCCTTTCACAGTCCGAGAGCCCTCAGGGGACGTCCTACTGGCGGCTTAGGCCCACTCCTCCTGGGGAGCGGGCCTAAGCCACAGTCTGGCCTCCCTCTGTAGGAGGCAACCTGCTGATCACGGGAAGGTGACACCCCCATCACACCTCTGCTGCTGCCACTGTCGGCCACTGCCGCTGCCTGAGCCTCGGCCCTTGCAGCCACCGCGGCTTGCCTGAGCCTCGGCCTGGCCCTCGTTGCCTGAGCCTCAGGCCCTCACAGTGGCAGCCACCATCCACAGCTTGCCTGAGCCTCAGGCAGCCACTGGGCTTTGTCTGGAAGGACATCCAGAAGACATTCCCTCTAATTAGCATATTACCCTTTTATTAGTATAGATGTTCTCAGTGCCAGATTCTATGACTACCATGTCTTTGAGTAATAATATATTTTGATAAAACTACAAAGACATAAGTAAGAAAGGACATAGTAAGAGGGTAAAGAAGCAAAAAAAGGTAAACAGGACTCAAAGCATATAATATTTTAAAAAATAATTATAAAACAAGATTTTAGAGTATCTCATTTTTTTCTCAATTGTTTTACAGGAATATTAATTTTATTGTATTTTAATGTTACATGGGGAAAAGTGTGGTATAGTCAAATAACTTTAGGAAACAAAGGGTTCACCAAAACAAAATAGCTTTTTAAAAATAGCATTGCCCCAGAGATTTAATTTACTGATGAGCCTTGTGACTCTCCAGACTAATCTATTTTATTTCTCCAACTCACAGATATTGATTTCAGGATTCATTCATTTATTTATTCATTCAACGAATACTTATTGACTACTTTAGATTTATTAGGCACTGTTCTAGGGATTAGAGATATGTGGGTAAAGAGAGCAGGAAAAAAAAAACATTTCCACTTAATTTCTACTGGGAACAGATAGGCAACAAATAAATAAGTAAACTAGATAGTAAGCCACATGGTGATAAATGCTATAAAAATAATAAAGAAGGGAAGTGGGATGGGGAGTGCTGATGCACAGAGGAAGAGTCTCACTTTTAAATAAGGTGATCTATGAAAGCTCCATTGAACAAAAGTGGCAAGTCATGTGGCTATCAGATGGACAGGTGTTCTACCTGGGTGGCACAGCAATTGCTAAGCCTCTTAGCAGAGTGAGCCTGCAATTTTTGAGGAACAAAGATGTGCATTTTAAGAGATACCATCAATTTAAAAACAGCTTTGTGAGCAAATATTTAAAAGGAAAAGAAAAAGAACACTGCTATATTCAATCTACACACATTTTTTTTTTAAAAAAAACTAACTATAGCACACATTTACCACTGTATATTACTTTTTTTATTGGGTTGAGGCTATTTTTTTCCCACATCATGTAAAATTTCTTCTGAATTCCTATGACCACTAGTTGTAATGTATAACATCATTGTGCCATATTGGTTTTGACATATTTGCTTTTATTACTTTGGCTTGTATCTGTACCCTCCCTGGAACTGACAATATAATCTGGACTCACATTGAAAAATTCTTGGATTTTGTTCTGCATTTTTTATTTAGGTACTCTTTTAGTTTCATTTTCCTTCTTAAATTAATTACATATTGCTAGAAGTTAAATAGCTTCTCTTCAAAGGCAGCTAAAAACTTTTGATATCTAACCTTTCAGACTCGTTTCAGAACTGTGAATAGTCTCACCAATTCTTCCTCGCTTTGAAATGTGTATGATTGGTTCTCAGATGTTTGGTTACATCTGCCCGAATAGTCAATGACTGCTACTTCACAACTATGTCTCTGTCTGAAAGCTGAAGAATTTCTTTTGAAATTAATTGGGAAATGCCTCTCCTATAGAGAAATTTAAAAATGTGAATGAAAAAATATATTTGATCCCAGAATCCATTTGCATGAAGCATCTCAGGAGACTAGTGTTTCCTGGAGCATATGAGAGAAAGATTGATTAGATCAAGTCTTAACTTTTTAAAATGTAAGAAAGATATTTTCATTAAAAGCACCTGAATATATTGTCTTAGTATAAGATATAAACAATGTAAATATGCATAGGACACAATATAAAAGTCTTCCATTGCTGCTAGTCCTATGCTGGCTCCTTTCCCCAGAGATGGGCTCTGTGAACAGTTGTGTGTAGTCCTCAGAGCATCCTTTCAATGCATTTACAGGTGTGTATGTACAGCAAGTCATTTAATGGCAATGATGGGTTCTGCAACTTTAAGTGAAATAATATATAATGAAACCAATTTGAGTGTAGGCTAATTGATATAAATAAGAGTTAAGTTTCTACAGCATCTCATCAATGTTAAAACAAAAACAATGTTGAACAAAAAAAACGTTATTCAATGATCTGCTGTGGATGCATACATATACACATATGTTTTTATATTTTATATGTATACACACATATGTAGAGAGTGCCTGGGCAAGCACATGAGCATTTCTTTTTTTTTAAATATATTTTTATTGATTTCAGAGAGGAAGGGAGAGGAAGAGAGAGAGAGATAGAAACACCAATGGTGAGAGAGAATCATTGATTGGCTGCCTCCTGCACACCCCCTACTGGGGATCGAGCACGCAACCTGGGCATGTGCCCTTGACTGGAATCGAACCCGGGACCTTTCAGTCTATGGGCGGATGCTCTATCCACTGAACCAAACCAGCCAGGGCTGAGCATTTCTTTAATAGCTGAGTCCAGTGGTGTTGGCAGAACCACGTCCTGGAAACATACTGTGCCAGAGGCAGGTATGTTGTCAGCCTGACCCTTAGCTCAGGTGCCAGGGGGTGGGTTTCATTATTTAAGTGCAGCCAGGCACAAGGAACAGACACAATTATCTGGGCTCAGCCAGGAGTGACAGCTACATAGAAGCCTCAAGAATGAAGAATTACAGCTTGATCTTTAACCATGATTTCACATAATTTCCTTTGTTTTAAACTCTTGTAAAACTTCCTGATATCATACTGTATAAAATAAACACGCTGCGCTGGTTCTGGGTCACTGTCTCTCCATCAGAGGGCCAGCTGTCCCACCCGGCCCCAGCTTTTCCCCTCTGACTCTGTGTCTATCTCTTTCTTTCATTTTCTCAATCCCCAGCTGTCCCTACTCAGGACTCATGTCTGCTCTCTAGCCGTGCTGGTTGCGGTAAAGAGAGAAATACTTATAAACATCCTATATAATAAAAGGCTAATATGCAAATCGACTGAACAGCAAAGGGCTGGTCACTATGATGTGCACTGACCACCAGAGGGAAGATGCTCAACATAGGAGATGCCCCCTGGTGGTCAGTGCACTCCCACAGGGGGAGCCCTGCTCAGCCAGAAGCCCTGAGCCAGGCTCACGGGTGGTGAACGCAGCGGCAGTGGTGGAATCCTCTCCTGCCTCATTGGCAGCACTAAGGATGTCCAACTGCCGGGAGCAAGCTTAAGCCATCAGTTGGATATCCCCTGAGGGCTCCCAGACTGCAAGAAGGTGCAGGTGGGCTGAAGAACTGCCCTCTCCTCCAGTGCACAAATTCTGTGCACTGGGCCTCTAGTACATATATAAAAGCAGATATAGGTTTAAAGATGTAAAAATAAAAGCAAGCATAATTTTTATATAATATATATTACACTAGAAGCCCAGTGTACAAAAATTTGTGCACTCGGGAGGGTCCCTCAGCCCGGTCTGTGCCCTCTCTCAGTCTGGGACCCCTCAGGGAATGATCACCTGCTGGCTGTTTGCAGGCTGGCCACAGCCCCCAGCCACCCAAGCTCCCAGTGGAGGCTGGCTGGAAGCAGGTATCTGGGATTTATTTAGCTTCTATAATTGAAACTTTGTTGCCTTTTGCAGAGGCCACAGCCGGCCAGAGCAGGCGGGAAGCTTGGCTTCCTCCATTGCTGGGGCAACCAAGCCTCCTGCTTGCTCCAGTTCCATGGCTGCTGGCTGCCATCTTGGTTGGGTTAATTTGCATATAGTCTCTCTGATTGACTGGTGGGTGTGGCTTGAGTGTAGTGAAGTTATGGTCAATTAGCATCTTTGTCTTTTATTAGTGTAGATATCCACATTGATTTTGATTAGCTTTGTTTACATATCTTTCAGAAATCATTCCATGTCATTGCACATTAGTATATCTGATTAGTTTTAGAATGTCATTATATGGTTATACCAGAAATTATTTAACCTTCCTCTGTTAAACAATATTTATTTATTTATTTATTTATTTTCTATCATCACCTGAGGATATTTTTCTGTTTATTTTTAGAGAGAGTGAAAGCGAGAGGGAAAGACAGAGAGAAATATTGATGTGAGAGAAACACATGGATTGCTTGTTTCCTAATGCCCTCTGACCAGGGCCAGGCCGGAGAGGAGCCTGCAATCAAGGTATGTGCCCTTATCCGGAATTGAACCCAGAACCCTTTGGTCTGCAGGCTGATGCTCCATCCTCTGAGCCAAATATAAATTTAGTTCATTTATATTTGGAGGGGTTATTACAAGTAATGTTTCAGAGAATATCTTTTAATTGTATCTTTTCATAAATATAGAAGTGCTATTTAAAATAACAAATATCTAGAAACAGAATTGTTATTTAAAGTATGTGCATAATTCAGATCTAATAAAAAGCTGCTAGATTGTCTCCAGGTAGATTCCCTGGGCTACACTCACACTCACAATGTATGAAAAGGCCAGTTTCTCTGAGTTGTCCCCATATTACTTTTTTAGTATTTAAGTACTTTTGTTTTGTTTTTGCTAAATTCTCATTTTTTTTTACTAGCACTTCTCAAATTTCTTTGCACTTTGAGTACCTCTTATTTCTTTTTCTGTGAATATCCTGTTTGTATTTCTTTGCCCATTTTTCTATTGGTTAGTTTTCCTCTTTTTAAAATCGATTTATTGGAGTTCTTCTTTTACACAAGTTAATCTTTCAAATAGGATACAAATATTTTCACCCAAGCCATCATTTGTTTTTTAATGTTGTTAGTTATTTCTTTCTTCAGAAAGATTGAATTTTATAAGGTATAATCATTATCGTCTTCTTTTCCTATTTTCTGGGTTTGTGTGACTTATCTCTTTAATCCACCTAGAAATTAGTTTTTAATTTATTATGTGAAATAGACTGTATTAGTTAGGGAACATTATTGCTAAGGCAATTAGATTTAAAAAATAATTTGAGTTCAAACAAAATAAAAGTTTTTCCGTCTAGGGTTAATTTCCATTCCAGGCTAATGATGGCTGTAGGTTTGGAGATGGGTAGCTGTTATTGTTTTTCCCCAAAATTTATTTGTTGAAACTATCATCCCCAACAAGATAGTATTTGAAGGTAGGGCCTTTGGAAGATAATTAGGTTTAGATTAGGTAATAAAAGTGAAACTGTCATGATAGGATTAATGACTTTATAAGAGGAGGAAGGTACTCCCCTCTCCCCTCATGTAAGCACATAGCAACCTCACCTGGAACCCAATCTGCTAGCATCTTGATCTTGATCTTCTCACCTTCCAGAACTGTGAGAAATAAGTTTCTGTTACTTAAACCACTCAGTCTGTGGTATTTTGTTACTGCAGTCCCAGCAGACTAAGACAGTAGTGATTGGCCAATTAAGAAAAACCCTGGCTCTGCTACATTTTTTTCCTTTTCATTGAATTTATTGGGTGCCACTGGTTAACAAAATTATACAGGTTTCAGGTGCACAATTCCACAAACACATCATCTGCACCTGTATTGATTTTACCACCCCAAGTCAAGTCTCCTTCCGTCACCATTTACCCCTGCTATACTCTCTTCCACTTCCTCCTGCCCCTCCCCCACACACATCTAGCAATCATCACACTGTTGCCTGACATTTTCCAAATGAGGTTTGCAAGGCTTGTCTGAAAGTTTGTTTTTTTTTTCAACAATGTCATTGTGAGGGAAAAGATGAAAGGGAGCACGTGTTTGAGTTTTTCCGAACTGTGTCTGAAAGTGCTCTGTATTCTCATGTGCCATTAGAACCAACCACAGGCTCAAACTGAATTCCTCAGAAAAATAAATGGATTTAGAAAACAATTGGCCACCGCTGTCACAGAATTCAGATTTATTTTGTTTCTATAAAATGATCATTGCCCGGAGAGCGTGGCTCAGTGGTTGAGCATCGACCTATGAATCAGGAGGTCACAGTTCCATTCCTGGTCAAGGCACATGCCTGAGTTGCAGGCTGGATCCCTAGTCTGGGGCATGCAGGAGGGAACCAATCCGTGATTATCTCTCATTATTGATGTTTCTATCTCTTTCTCCCTCTCTGAAATCAATAAAAATATATTTGAAAATAATAAAGTAATCATTTATTGAATAGGCTAATGTTTGATGTGAAATACCAGCTTTATCATACATTATCTTGGCATATATACATGATCTGTAACTACTAAATGGAACTTAGTTGCTTACTTTTGAAAGCACAAGATAGAACACAAATTCTTCAAATAAATAGTTCTTTGTGATTAAATGCTATCCAGTCACAGTAGATCCATACTAGTTCTTCTCTGGGTATAATTTATTTTTTCAATTTTAGGGGTGGAAATAAAGGAATTCATTCAAGTGTCACTTTTCCAGTGCCGTGCAACGGGATGATTTCACACACCAGAGTTAGAACAGCCTTAGTCCTCTCAGCGAAATCACTAACTTAACCACCTGCCATCATTACTCTCCAAAAACTGTTTCTTAAGGGATGTTTTTCCAATAACTCAGAGTGATTTGAATACAAAGCCGAAGAATATGCTGAATGACTTTGTACATCATTCTTGGGTGATAGTGCATTTTCAAAATTATCAAAATGACAAGCACATTATTAAGTATAATTTCTTGTTTGAAGCTCCCATAGATACTTTCAGATTTAAAAAAATATTGAGTAAAATTTCATGTAGCTCAATTCAGTATAATAATGAAATGATTTACAAATGCTTTCCAAATCCATTCCATCTTTCTAGGCCCAGCTAAAAGATATAGCTCCTGATGATGCCTTCAATCATCACTATAATATTTCAGAATATCCATAGATAAAAAAATGTTTTAATTTATAATGAAATGCTTTAAGATTTCTTTTATTATCTTGAATTGATAATTATTTAACTCTACATTTCCTTTTTGTATCTTGTTTACAGAATTTGAATACAAACTCCTTGAGTATAGAGGTATATTCTTATTATTTTTAATTATATTTTTATTTATTTCAGAGAGGAAGGGAAAGGGAGTGAGAGATAGAAACATCAATGATGAGAATCATTGATTGGCTGCCTCCTGCACACCCCACACTGGGATGGAGCCCATAACCTGGGCATATGCCCTGACCCGGAATTGAACCGTGATCTCCTGGTTCATAGGTCAGTGCTCAAACACTGAGCCATGTTGGCCTGGCAGTATATTATTTTGTGCTGGTTTCTTATACCTAAAATCTTCTCAGAGTGTCTCTTCTAAAACATCTGTAGCCATTCACTAATTAAATATGCTTTTCAAAACTTTTCACCAGAGTATTTTTGATGAAAAAATAAATTTAAAAAATATTTCTCAGTATTTAAGAATCTAAAGCTAAACTGAAGAGGAGCTAGAATTTGAAACTTAAGAGTTTTCCAGTCTTATTCTTTCCTAAAATATTGTGCATATTTTGAATTTTCCTTAATAACATATCCTTTTGTGTTGTTTTATTTTTAGACAAAAATAAAATGGATGATGTAAGAAAATGATATACTATATATGTTTGGGCCATCGCTTATGTTTCCTTATGACCAGGGCTATAGAAATCAGCATTAATAAAGTTTTTTGGGTTTTTTGTTGTTGTTTTTTTTACATTTGGAACGCACAGGAAACAGAAGGAGTTTAAAATCTTTTTCTGAAGATTCTTGGCCTCCTATAGTTTTGCGTCAGCTTGTAGCATTCCTACTTTTTCTCTTTAGAAACTACCTCTGGCCTTAGCCAACTGCATTAGTTTCCTAGGGTTTCCATAAAGTACCAGATATAAGTGGCTTAGATCAACTGAAATATATTGTCTCACAGTTCTGGAGGCTCAATGTCCAAAATCAAGGAGTTGGCAGGGTCGTTCTCTCTCTGAAACCCATGGGAGAAGGCTCTTAACTGGCCTTTTTTCACTTCTGGTACCTCCAGACATCCCTTGGCTGTGGCAGCATAATTCTGATCTCTGCTTCCATCTTTACATCATCCCTCTATGCACATCTGCCTTTAGTACAAATTTCCCTTTTTTTATAGGGACATCAGTCATATTGGATTAGAGAACCACCCTAATCACCTTATTTTAACTTGTTTACCCCTATAAAGACTCTGTTTCCAAATTGGGTCACCATATAAGATATTGGGGGCAAGGGCTTCAACATATGCTTTTGGAGGGACACAATTCAACCCATAACACCAACTGAATCACCCTCTTTTCCCAGTATATCCCTGTGCTTTCCTCTCCAGGTAGACTTGCCAAATTTAACAACTAGAAATACAGGAACCTCAGTTAAGTTTAAATTCCAGATAAAAATAAGCAATTTTTAGTATAGGTATAACTTAAGTAGTATATTGTGCATTCTTATATCAAGTTTTTTGATGTTTTATTTGAAATCAAAATGTATCTAGGCATCCTGGATTTTATTTGGTATTCCTAATTCCAGGTCTTTGTCTTCCTTACTTTGGTTAAATGATCTTTCAGAATTCCCAGTCTGTCTTTTCCTTCACGACTTGGCTCAAATGCCACCTACTCTAAGAAGCTTTTCCTGCTCTCTCCATCTGGAAGTAATCTCTTTCTTTTCCTAACTTTGGTAGAACGTAATCTACACTTCATCTGTGATGTTTACCAGATTCAACCTTGTATTACAATTATTTACATATGTATCTAATCTACCCTATTTGATAGAGATTATTCAATGGCCAAATGTTTTTTATGAGTTAGTTTTCTATCCTATATAGCATCTAGTTCAGCTCTTTGGGACAATAAGCATTCACAAACAAACAAACAAACAAAAACAACCTTGTTTTTTATTTGATTTGGCTTGCTCAAGTTAAAAAAAAAAATCATACCCCAAAACAGAAAAGCAGCACCACTTAATAACCAGGAGAGATAGCAATCTGTGTAAACAATTCCTACCTGATAGCGGAACTGTGAGTCTTTAACAAAATGCTCCGTTCTCTAAAGTGCTGCCTCCTCAACAAACCGCTGGTTTGACCTACACTAAAACTTCATCACCAGGTATAGACTCCCCATTCCCTTGATTTATTATAAAGGATTAAAGTGCTCACTGGTATTTACTTTTGATGATTTATGCTTAGATTATATTTACAGTCAGTGTGGAAGAAATATTGAAGGGTGTATTCGTCCCCACATTTTTCAGACACAGCCTGGCTTAGTGCGGATTGGCAGCACATCATAGAGAGAAGGAGAACCAGACTCATTTTCAATAGCAATGATCTTGCTCAGTACTAATTGCGGGATGGAGATGCTCTTTATTTATTCTTTCATTTATTCAGCCAACCAACAGGGGTCATTGTTCTTTGAGTCAGTTAAAAAATACACCTATGGGGGTGTGAATGCCTTCAAGGCCTTTCTTATTGTTGGTACTTTTACAATTAAAATCAGTGGAATTCCTCAATATTATTCATATCAAAGGACACAATTAGTATTCTCTCTAAATTGTAATTTAAAATCTTAATATTTTTAAAAAGTATGTTTTGCCTAAACCAGTAGTAAGTTGTAAGTCACTGGTTTGTCCAATACTAATAGGTATACATCATCCCCCACACTTGAAAAAAAGAAAGTACACTTAAAACCATATAATCTTATTAACCAATGTCACTTCAATACATTTAATTTTAAAAAAGAAAGAAAATAGTTTGTGTCCACAATAGTTAGGAAAATATTGGGTTAAAAACTTTCTTAGATATTTAAATATATCAATGTGCTTATGTAATAACAGCTCCAATCTTTATGTGCTGTATTTATAAAATACTCTGAGAGACAGCACTATATTATACTAAGCTTTCACTGTACAAAGGTATTTTGAAGACTCAAGCTTGATCAGTATATGCAAATCTGTATGTTAATTTATGCCATTACAGCTTTTTTCATTGTAATGAATATCTTCTAAGCATCAGCTTAGTAAAGCTCTTTTTATCTCTCAAAAAGTGTGCAATATATGCCAATTAATATGCTAATTAGGTGTGTGAGTCAGAGTCCTGTCAGGAAAGCAGAAGCACTGTGTGCATCGTGGAATAGGAAACTTATTGTAAGGTACTGGGACCCACATTGTAGGGGCTATAGAGCCCTATTCAGAGTGCACCAGATACTCAAGGTCAATTGGAGTGTCAAGGCCTTGTTCAGATACACTGGATGTTCAAGGCCACTCTGAGTGTAGAATCTTAATCAGAGTGTTCAAGGTTGAGTTGCTATTTGCAGGTGCAAAGCAAGGACTCAGCAAGCTATACACTGCCCAAGGGTACTCTTCTATAACCCAAAAGACTGAGGTCACTTTTTGGAAAGAAACCTCTTTTGTCTAAGTAATATAAAGTTGTTACTGAGCAGCCAGCACAGCTGCTCAGATAATAGCTGTGGGTACAGAGGCTGTTGCTCCTATGTAAGGCAGGTTGCTGCTATGTGGGGGTGTATTATGGGAAAGATGTATTACTGACCAGCAGGCTGCTGCTATGGGTGCAGAGGCCGCTGTTGCTGTATGGGAAAGATGTATTGTTACCTAGCTGGTGTGCAGCTACCTACTGTATAGACTTTGCTTTGAAGAACTGTTTTGTTTATAGGGTTCCTTTGTTTAGTGGCTCCTTGTTAGCAATGGCTACATGGCCACTGACTTCTACAGAAAAGATTCTCTTATATACCTACAACTTCTCGTGGCTTCTTCATCTACCACTTGGCATCCAGGAAGGTCCAGCCCCTGGCAGAGGGGCTCAGACCTGATGTTTGGTGTAGTGGAGCAGGATAAAGGAACTGAGTTCCTAACAAGGGGTCACTGGGGAATGAAGGTCTGCAAGGAGGAGTTAGAGCATCAGAGAAAATTCCCTAACAAGCCTTCTAAACCTAGGGACCTCCAGTTGTTAGAGTGGGACCCCAAGAAAGAGTTGTTAGAGAGGTCTCTGGAAGGCTGCTTTCTCTGTGTCTGAGGTCACTGTTGGCCAGCAGGATCAGCAGATAGGAAGGAGAGCTGGAAATGACTGTGAACGTAGGAATCTCATGGCCCCTTAACATCTGTATTTCACATCTAATCTTGGTGATTTTCAAACTTTAATGGTGGCCATTTTGCTTCTTCCTTCCAAATCTTTCACAAACTTCTTTTTTGGGCAACTCTAAAAATAAAATAATCAGGGAATATGATGGTGGGAAATGTAGTTCCAGCTTAGGTAACTGACCCAGAATACAGTCACCACAATGGGATTTGGGATATGCTCCTGAGCTCCTATCAGAAAAGAATACGTTGCAAACTGTGTTGTGGTTCTAGTCCTATCCCTGCCATTACTGCTATGCAATTTTTGGCAAGTGACCGAATATTGTGAGGGGGGTCAGAGGGTTTCTCTCAATTATAAGTTTTGAAGAGCATTGTGGACATTCTTAGCACATTCCTGCATACAATATATTAAAATATATTTTATAGAAGCACAATATATATTATATACTCCTATTATATTATAGAAGTGTAAATAAAAATTGAATTCAAATTTTAAAAAATCATTAACTCCTTCTAGGACTCAAATGAAACTATATTATAGAAGTGTACATAAAAATTGAATTCAAATTTTAAAAAAATCATTAACTCCTTCTAGGACTCAAATGAAACTTTCTAAGGAGACATTGACCATATTCTGTAGACACTGGGACAAGTTTAAATAATAATAATTTTAAACAATTTAATTCTAATCTGGAGGATTTAAAAATATTTACTTTAAGGAGACATTGACCATATTCTGTAGACTTGTATTGTCCCAATACAAGTTTAAATAATAATAATTTTAAAAAATTTAATTCTAATCTGGAGGATTTAAAAATATTTACTTCCAAATGTTATTTCTCCCAAATTATTAAATGTTTCATATTTTTTTCTAAGAAATTCTAAATTATTATTTTTTTGTACTTTGTAATTTCTTTAGTGTTATAAAAGATAAATCTTGCTTCACTGGTAAAGTAATTTCCATGTGAATTTAAATGATTAATAGAGGGAACAGTTTGACAATACTGAAACAAGATTGCTTTTTCTGTAATTAAAGAGCATGTATATATGTTATTGCTTTTGTCAAATGTTTATGAGGCATCTATCAGTCACTTTGCTGTGACAGTACAGTTGTTCAAAGAAACACAAGAAATAGACTAGTTTGATGCACAAAAGTCCATACAGATAACTATAATGAGGGGAGCTGAATTCAATGATAGACTTAGTCACAAAATCTTATGAGAGCACAGAAGAAAGCCAGAGAAAGACATCTTTGAAGAGGTAGTATCTGAACTGAGTTGATTTTTTTCTTCTTAATTTAGTTTGTCTATTTTTTACAATTTAATGAAAGGGAGTTAGCTTGATGGAAGGAAAAGAATACAAAAGGTCCCAGCCTGCATGGCTCAGTGGTTGAGCATCTACCTATGAACCAGAAGGTCATGGTTCGATTCCAGGTTGAGGCATGTGCCCGGGTTGTGGGCTCGAGCCACAGTGTGGGGCATACAGGAGGCATCCCATCAATGATGCTCTCTCATTACCAATGTTTCTATCTCTCTTTCCTTCTCCCTTCCTCTCTGAAATCAATAAAAATATATTTTAAAAAAAGAATACGAAAGGGAAAAAAATCCAGTCTTGGGGATATCAAGTGACATGAGGCTGGAGAGACCAGCTTATCTTGCATTGTTTGCCAAGTATTGGGCTGTGCACATTATTTTAATCCCAGTAAAAGTCCCATGAGATAAGGTTGAGGCATGTGCCCGGGTTGTGGGCTCGAGCCACAGTGTGGGGCATACAGGAGGCATCCCATCAATGATTCTCTCTCATTACCAATGTTTCTATCTCTCTTTCCTTCTCCCTTCCTCTCTGAAATCAATAAAAATATATTTTTAAAAAAGAATACGAAAGGGAAAAAAATCCAGTCTTGGGGATATCAAGTGACATGAGGCTGGAGAGACCAGCTTATCTTGCATTGTTTGCCAAGTATTGGGCTGTGCACATTATTTTAATCCCAGTAAAAGTCCCATGAGATCGAAGTGTTATTACTTTGTGAATGTCTGAGGTGAGGGGAGAGGAGGCAAGGATTCAGGGCGCAGTGGTAAGGGGAGCCTGGATTTGTCTAGTGAGTAAGGTAGGGCTTGTTTTCTGAAGGAAAAGATGTATGAAAGTGTTTAGCATAAGTTTGGCATGGTCAGCTTTGTATTTTTGAACATGCTGACAGATATTAGAAGGTTGAATTTGAAATGGGTAGGAGTTTTAAAGTGGCAATGAATTGAAATGTGATAGTGATGATCTAGGCCTATCTTAGGAGAGTGATGGGGAAAACATGGAAAAGAAGGAATGAATTAAAAATATATATTTAGAAAGCATTTTATTACATAGTCTAATTAAAACCACTGGGCTATGAGGAAATCAAATTTCATCATCCTTTCACTGTTAAAATAATTGTGGATCTACACACTGTATAACATGTACTAGCAAATTATAACAACTTGATTGGAGTTTCAGTCAGTTTTTGGAGTTTATTTGCTCAAGTTATGTGCCCTCATGTTTCCAAGTTGTTGAGCAGATAGAGTTCATATCCCAGCCAATATAAGTAGCTGATTATTTATCTTTTGTTCTCTTCATCAGTATTAAAAGAAGGATAATGGGGCAGCAATTGACACACCAACAACAAAATGTGTCTTTCCCCCGTATTCTTGTAGTTACACGTGGCCATGTGACATAAATCTCTCTAATGAGATATAAGTGGGAGATGACTAGGACTTCTGGGGAGATTTACCTTGATAAGTAGACCACGTTTGTTTGCCTGCCTGCAATGCAGCCGTAGTGGTCTGCAAGGCAGTGTCCGTCTTCTGACCACACATCAGGAATGTTAAAGCAGGAAGACCGAGAGACTGATTGCTGGAACATCTGGACCAGTGCTGAATCGCCAAGCCTAAGCCCCTTATATTTGAGAAAATAAATCAATTTTCTGGTTTAAACACTGTTGTCTGTTTTTTATTGTATATAGTTGAGTTCATTCTGATTTTCTGTTATGCTAGTAATTGCATCATCTTCAAAAGGCATCTCAAAAGAAGCAGACTCTGAAAGGGATGGTGATATCAGTTATAGCTTAAGTTTACCTAGTTAACTCATCTTGACATTCTCCAAGCAACAGAACAGTTCTTGGTGAAAGATAGCTCTCTGTAAAAAAATGTAAACCTTTGTTTTTTTCAGTAGGTGGCTCACTTTGTAAATTTATGTTTAAGAGAAAGAAGAAGAGCAATTGAGAAAGGCCAAAAATGGCTAAAATATCCACTGGACATGACTGAATTCTACTTCCTAGTCAGAATGTTGTCAAGAGATGTGTCAATAGGTAGTACAGAGAATGAAATTTAAAAAGCTAGCCTGTTTTTTGTTTGTTTGTTGATTTGTTTGTTTTACTTTTTTTCTTGAGCTGGAAAGAATACATTCCAAGCAATTACTTGACAAACAATTTTCTTAAAAGACCTTGAGGCATGGACCTTTCTTAGAGATCTTCTTTATTTTTTCTTTTTAATTCAATTTTATTTTAGCAGTATTTCAAAGCATACCCTAAAAGTCACACACAAGAAAACATCACCAAAAGCCTAGGCCCAAAGTGGAACACATTCTTTGTTGTAGGTTAGAATATGCTACCTTCCGTAGTAAAAGTATGTGAAATATTGCAAAAGGAAACTGAGGACAGACAACCAATTTGAACTGAAAAGAGTTTTTTAAAAGATACAAGTAAATGGGGTCTTTTTGATCAATGATGTGGGAGCAATTGGACATTACATGCAAAAAAAATGAATCTAGACATAGACCTTATATCTTTCATATATTCAACCCAAAATGGATCATAGACTTAAATGTAAAATACAAAATTATAAAACTCCTAGACGATAAAATAGGGAAAAAATATAGGTGACCTTAAATTTGGTGATGAGTTTTTTGATACAACACCAAAAGCATGGTCCATGAAAGAAAAAGAAAAAAAAGATAAGATGGATTTTATTTTAACTAAAAACTTTTCTGGCCCTAGCCAGTTTGGCTCAGTGGATTGAGCACCGGCTGAGTGGATTGAAGGGTACTGGGTTTGATTCCAGTCAAGGGCACATGCCTGGGTTGTGGGCTCAGTCCCTAGTGGGGAGTGTGCAGGAGGCAACCAAGCAATGATTCTCTCTCATTGATGTTTCTATCTCTCTTTCCCTCTCCCTTCCTCTCTGAAATCAATAAAAATAAATTTAAAAAAACTTTTCTGTAAAAGACACCACGAAGAGAACAACATGATAAGATACAGACTAGAACAACACATTTGTAAATCACATAATAAAGAACTTTTCTGTAAAAGACACCACTAAGAGAACAACATGATAAGATACAGACTAGAACAGTGATGGCGAACCTTTTGAGCTCAGCGTGTCAGCATTTTGAAAAACCCTAACTTAACTCTGGTGCTGTGTCACATATAGAATTTTTTTGATATTTGCAACCATAGTAAAACAAAGACTTATATTTTTGATATTTATTTTATATATTTAAATATCAATAAAAATAAATTTAAAAAAACTTTTCTGTAAAAGACACCACGAAGAGAACAACATGATAAGATACAGACTAGAACAACACATTTGTAAATCACATAATAAAGAACTTATGTGCAAATTATACCAAAAACTTTTAAACTTCAACACTAAGAACATGCACAACCTAATTAAAAGTGGGAGAAACACACAAATAAACAAACAAAAGCAGACACCTCACCAAAGAATATATACAAATGACAAATAAGCCTATGAAAATATGTTCAGTATTATAAGTCATAAGGGAACTGAAAATTAAAACAGTGAGATATCAATACATACCTATTAGAATGGCTAACACCCAAGCAATTCACAATAGCAAATGCTGGCAAGACTGTGGAGCAGTAGGAGCTGTCAATCATGCCATATTGAAAGACAGTTTGGGAGTTTCTTATAAAGCTATACATAGTCTTACCATATAATCCAACAATTGTGCTTCTAGGTACTTACCCATTTCATTTGAAAACATGTTCACAGAAAAACTTGCACACAAATATTTATAGCAGCTTTATTCATAATTGCTCAAACTGGAATCAACAAAGATGCCCTTCAATAGGTATATAAAAAAACTGAGGAATATTATCTATACTAATAAAAGGGTAATATGCTAATTAGACCAGGAGACCTTCTGGGAGACCTTCTGGATGTCCTTTCGGACAAAGCCATGGTGGCGGGGCCAAGGCAGAGGTGGTTTCAGGCTGGCAGGCGGGGGGCAGTTGGGGGGGAGCAGGGCGGC
>NW_005370994.1:2809701-2810499 GCF_000412655.1 Myotis brandtii
CGGCCTAGGCCTAAAGCCTCAGTCTGTGGCTTGGAGCTGACATATGCAAATTAGCCGCCATCTTGTTTGTCAGTTAATTTGCATATACTTACTGATTAGCCAATGAAAAGGGTAGCGGTCGTACGCTAATTACCATGTTTCTCTTTTTATTAGTGTAGATACATAGTCTTACCATATAATCCAACAATTGTGCTTCTAGGTACTTACCCATTTCATTTGAAAATATGTTCACAGAAAAACTTGCACACAAATGTTTATAGCAGCTTTATTCATAATTGCTCAAACTGGAATCAACAAAGATGCCCTTCAATAGGTATATAAAAAAACTGAGGAATATTATCTATACTAATAAAAGGGTAATATGCTAATTAGACCAGGAGACCTTATGGGAGACCTTCCGGATGTCCTTCCGGACAAAGCCATGGTGGCGGGGCCAAGGCAGAGGTGGTTAGGGGCGATCAGGCCAGGAGGGGAGGGCAGTTGGAGGTGATCAGGCCAGCAGTAGGGGGCAGTTGGGGGCGAGAAGGCCGGCAGGGTGGGGGCAGTTGGAGGTGAGTAGGCAAGCAGGCAAAGTGGTTAGGGGCGATCAGGCAGGCAGGCAAGTAGGTGAGCAGTTAGGTGCCAGTGGTCCCAGATTGTTAGAGGGATGTCTGACTGCCTGTTTAGGTCCAATCCATTGGGCCTAAACCAGCAGTCGGACATCCCCCGAGGGGTCCCAGATTGGAGAGGGTGCAGGCTGGGCTGAGGGACACCCCCCCCCCATGCACAAATTTCATGCACCGGGCCACTAGTTCAGTA
>NW_005370994.1:2811183-2812024 GCF_000412655.1 Myotis brandtii
TAATCACTATGCTATACACCTGAAACTAATATAAAATAATATTGAATGTTAACTGTAATTGAAAAATTAAAAAAAAAAAACGTGTCAGCCTGTGATAATTGAAAATTTTTTTAATTTAAATGTTAGGGTAGTAATTTAGTGTAAGTAGCACCAAAAATTGTCAACACATCTTTCTAAAAGGGGAGAAACTAGCGGTGACCATCTTAAGACCATGTACTTTCATTATACTTACAAATAATTACAACAACCTTATGAGGACAGACATATTATCTGAGTTTCTAAAAGTAGAGGCACTAAGTCTTTGAAGTTCTGCAAGTTGTGTAAATCCAACTAGGAACTGCTGGAGCTAGGCCCAAACCTAGCTCCTTCTGATGGTAAATTGCAAAGCTGTCTACACTCACCAGTTATACGCTTGGGCTCTGGAATGAGCAAACATTACTGCACATCCCAGCTCTGCAATTTCTCAGAGAGCCCTAGGTAACTTACCTCTATAAATCTCAATCAATTAATTTTGGTTCATTAATTATAGCAAATGTCCCACACTAATGCAAAATGTTAATAACAGGGGAAACTTTGTATGGGGGTGGAGGGTATATGGGAACGCTGTATACTATCTACTCTATCTTTGTGCAAATCTAAAACTGTTCCATAAAATTAGAGAAAGACAAATACTATATGATTTCACTTATATATAGGAACAAAGTAAATAAAAAAACAGAAACAGACATAGATACAGAGAACAAACTGATGGTTGCCAGGGATCTGGGTGAAAAAGGTGAGAGGATTTGAAAGTACAAATTGGCAGTCACAAAATAATCATGGGGATGTAAATATTTTAATA
>NW_005370994.1:2812068-2821816 GCF_000412655.1 Myotis brandtii
TCATAAATTATATAAATGTCTAATCACTATGCTATACACCTGAAACTAATATAAAATAATATTGAATGTTAACTGTAATTGAAAAATAAAAAAAAAACGTGTCAGCCTGTGATAATTGAAAACATTTTTAATTTAAATGTTAGGGTAGTAATTTATTGTAAGTAGCACCAAAAATTGTCAACACATCTTTCTAAAGGAACAAAATAAATAAAAAAACAGAAACAGACATAGATACAGAGAACAAACTGATGGTTGCCAGGGATCTGGGTGAAAAAGGTGAGAGGATTTGAAAGTACAAATTGGCAGTCACAAAATAATCATGGGGATGTAAATATTTTAATAGCTATGTATGGTGCCAAATGGGTACTATACTAATTGGGGAATAACATCATAAATTATATAAATGTCTAATCACTATGCTATACACCTGAAACTAATATAAAATAATATTGAATGTTAACTGTAATTGAAAAATTAAAAAAAAAAAACGTGTCAGCCTGTGATAATTGAAAATTTTTTTAATTTTAATTTAATGTTAGGGTAGTAATTTATTGTAAGTAGCACCAAAAATTGTCAACACATCTTTCTAAAAGGGGAGAAACTAGCAGTGACCACCTTAAGACCATGTACTTTCATTATACTTACAAATAATCACAACACCCTTATGAGGACAGAGATATTATCTGAGTTTCTAAAAGTAAAGACACTAAGTCTTTGAAGTTCTGCAAGTTGCATAAATCCAACTAGGAACTGCTGGAGCTAGGCCCAAACCTAGCTCCTTCTGATGGTAAATTGCAAAGCTGTCTATACTCACCAGTTACACACCTGGGCTCTGGAATGAGCAGACATTATTGCACATCCCAGCTCTGCAATTTCTCAGCTAGAGAGCCCTAGGTAACTTACCTCTATAAATCTCAATCTTCCCAATCTCAAAATAACTTAATAGTTCTACTTTATGGGATTATTATTGGAAACAAAATTCTTAGCCTAAAGCCTGTTACACATTCGTCAATATAAAGTTCTCTTCCATCATCAATTTCTTTTCCTTCTTCTCCTCCTCCTCCTACTCCTCCTTCTTTTTCTCCTTCTTCTATTTCTTTCCTCCTTCTCCTTCTCCTTCTCCTTCTCCTTCTCCTCCTCCTTCTCCTTCTCCTTCTCCTCCTCCTTCTCCTTCTCCTTCTCCTCCTCCTTCTCCTTCTCCTTCTCCTCCTCCTTCTCCTTCTCCTTCTCCTCCTCCTTCTCCTTCTCCTTCTCCTCCTCCTTCTCCTTCTCCTTCTCCTCCTCCTTCTCCTTCTCCTTCTCCTCCTCCTTCTCCTTCTCCTTCTCCTCCTCCTTCTCCTTCTCCTTCTCCTCCTCCTTCTCCTTCTCCTTCTCCTCCTCCTTCTCCTCCTCCTCCTTCTACACCAGTGGCAATGGGTGAGTTAATGATCTAAAGTAGTTTATAGAGTGTCACCCAAAATGTATACACAACACTTTGAATAATTATAAAAGCAGTGTTTATTAAAATACATTTCATTTTTGAAATTGAGCTATCACCTGTTAAACTGTGTATACATTTTTTTCAGACACCCTGTATATGTATAAGGAGAGCAATTATATAGAATAGCTTACAATTACCAAAAGCAGAGAATGAATTTCTATAAAGCAAAAGGGTGCAAAATCAGCTGTAGCTGGCACAAATCTGGAATCATGATATTCTTTATCTTTGTTCTTTATTCTTTCCTTCAGCAGCTTTAGGTAGATAAACCAGGCTAATCCTATATAATAAAAGGCTAATATGCAAATTGTCTCCTCCCCCTGGCTGGCCCCGCCTATGATCACCCCAACCCCAATCGGCCCATCCTCCTGATCGATCCCCCTCATCCCGATCAGGAGCAGAGCCGGCTGGCCCCCACCCATGCATGAATTCATGCACTGGGCCTCTAGTATATACATAAGGCTATAAAGGGCAAATGAGTCATAAACAACTGTAGGTTGGAGAAAGGAAAAGGAAAGGCTCTTTTTTTTTTTCCCTTTACCCTAGTGTTAGTGGGTTTGGTGGGGAGGAATAATTAAAATCATGTGAGAATATTTTCCTGATGTGCCTCTAGAAACAAATTAATTTAACCACCTCTTTGGGAGAGTCTGAACATAACTGAGCAAAGTTTTGGAAACATCACTGAACTACCACTGAATTGATCCATGTTTAAGTGGCCTCAAAACACAATCCCTAAAAGGGTGAGAGGCAAGGCTGATGGCTATCTTCTCTGGACCAAAGAAGGAAGATGATTTTCTCTAACTCCAGTGGATAAAATTCTATATAATAAAAGGATAATATGCAAATTGACCCTAACAGCAGAACAACTGGGAATCACTGGTCACTATGACACACACTGACCACCAGGGGGCAGACGCTCAATGCAGGAGCTGCCCCATGGTGGTCAGTGCACTCCCACAGGGGGAGCGCTGCTCAGCCACAAGCCAGGCTGACGACTGCCAGCACAGTGGTGGTGGCGGGAGCCTCTCCCGCCTCCTCAGCAGCGGTAAGGATGTCCAACTGCAGCTTAGGCCTGCGTCCTGTTGGCAAGTGGACATCCCCCGAGGGCTCCTGGGCTGCCAGAGGGATGTCTGACTGCCAGCTTCGACCTGATCCCCCGGGGAACGGACCTAAGCCAGCAGGTGGACATCCCCCGAGGGGTCCCAGACTGTGAGAGGCCACAGGCCGGGCTGAGGGACCCCCCTGAGTGCACAAATTTTTGTGCACCGGGCCTCTAGTGTTAAAATAAGTATGGAGTTCAAGAAAGGGTGGAAATTGAGTCAGGCTCTTCATGTGACATGAACTCTGTTAAGGACTGAATGTTTGTGCATCCCCAAATTTATGTGTTGAAACCCTAACCTCCCAGAGTGTTAACATTTGGAAGTGGGGTCTTTAGGCAGTAATTAGGTTTAGATGGGGCCCCACAAAAGGATTAGTGCCCTTATAAGAAGAGGAAGGGCAAGCAGGGCACCTTTTCTCTCTCTCTCTCTGTCTCTCTGTCTCTCTCTCTCTCTCTCACTCCCTCTCTCTCTCTCCTTTGACATGTGAGGACACAGTGAGAAGGCAATCATATGCAAGGCAGAAAGAGAGATTTCATCAGAACCTGATATGGTGGCACCCAAATCTCATATTTCCAGCTTCAAGAACGATGAGAAAATAGATTTCTATTGTTTAAGCAACCCACTGATTCTATGATATTTTGTTATGGAATCCTGGGCAGATTAAGACAAACTCTCTTTGGGCATGTTGATAGTCGTGATAGAACCAGGAGAAAGTGAAAAAAAGAAACAGCACCTGAAGTGTATGGCTCTTGCTTTAATTAACAACACAAAGTATATGATCTAAACTGAGCTAAATAGGGCTGTACAATGTAACCAGAGAAAAGGCTCTCTGGGGTTTGTGCTACCACCCAGTTATTTTGAGGCTTTGAAGCTTATTAATTTCTTTCCAGATCACTGTAAAGTGATACAATTCAGGTTAGATAACATATATCATATCTTATCAGTTGTAAAACACATTTGTTTTTGTTCATATTTTCCCCATAACTGAAAAATAGCATCTTACAAGATTCAATACAATTTTCCCCTTGTTTAATGGCTCATAAAATAATGACATATTTTACAATTGTGCTTCTTCGATTTGATAAAATATGATGTAAAGAACATGACTCAGTACTTCATCTTCTCATGGGATCATTTCTTCATTCATTTATTCAATATGTATTTACTTAGGCAATAGCATTCCAGGTTCTATCTATACTTGATGCTAGGGTTAAAGATGAATCAGGCTCCTGTCTGTCTTCAAAGAACTCACTGCTGAGCCAGACAGATTTGTACACAAATAAAAAAGGTGTAAAATAATAAGGCTTGATATAAGGCAGTCACAGTGAGGATGAGAAAGATCAGAGAGATGTGGGAACTAGTGAGGAGATAGAGTTGAGAAGGAACTCTCAACTTTGGTCAAGTTTGCTTTGGTAAAGTTTGGGTAAGTATGTGAATTTTCAAGATAGAGAATACAAAAGGAAAATAGATTTTGATAGAACCCTAATACATTTTAGATCTCTATCAAACATTCAGAACTGGTCTTCAGGAAAGAACTCTGCGATGGTCATTTGGATGTGTGAGTCTCATGGTATGTAGTTGGCATAGATTATCAATAAAATTGTTCAGGATAAACAGGGAGAGTAAGAAAAAGCAAAGGATAGAGCTTTGGGGGTACTCCAGGAGAGGAGTAATTTGAGAAGGAGGCAACCTGGACAGAATGGTTTCTGGAAGCCACAAATAAGAGTTACAGGAACAAACACTGAATCAAGTGACTTGAGTCTGCAGAGTCTATTAGACGTGAAATGCCAATGACAGTTGACATCCTCAATAAAAGCATTCTCTGGGCTAATACTTAGTATTGCTTCCTTAGTTTTTTATTAAGCAACCATGGTGTTTCTAACAACTACATGAAGAATACATTTTCATCTGTTGCAAACTGCTGAGGAAAACTTTATTGTATATGTTACACAGTGTGATTGGTATAGGGTCTGTCAAATGTAATTCCTTCAAGAATTCAGTGCAAGAAATGTTCCTGTCATCTGTAGAGCTATTACGTTTCCTTCAATTTGATGGTGAGAATATGTGATCCTTTATTCATCGTTTTCTCTTGGCTGCCAGGAAGGTCAGAGCTCAAAGAAATGCTCAATTATAGTGTCTTTCTGACCCCAGGTTCTGGGTAGAATAACCTCTACCCCTTTTGCTATTTCTTTCATGATTTCTTTTTGCTTTTACTTGTATGGTCTTGTGTGTTTATTAAGAGGAATTTCAAATATATTTTGGAAGAATAGGAAGTATAAATTATAAATAACTAAAAAATAAGTAAAAAATATGGCCATCATGATGTATTTTAGAATTCATTTGATTTTTCTACTGAAATAAGGTCTAGGGCATGAGTTAGTAATTAATATTAATGTGAGAAAATGAAGGCTTGCATTGTTGGTCTCCTGTTGTGTGATCTGTGACAGCAGCTCTTTATTCAAACTATTTTAAGAGTTGAGCTCATATTATTAATGATTCAGGTGCACTAATCAAATAATAAATACCAAATCCACATTGATTTCAATCTTTATTCAAGACACTAGGGAAAATAATCAGTGTTTGCTGAAGGAATGAGGAAAATTGGAGAGGAAATAAATTTATTTTTACAACCCCTTTGGAATATGTTAAATAGGGAAGAAAATTTGACAGCTATTTTAAAGGTAACTGAAAAAAAATCATATTCTGTACTAATGTGACAATTATGCCATAACAATTTTAGAGCTTATAGTGTAGAATATAGTGTGTTTTTAATTGTTTGTGTGTTGCTTAAATTTATCTTATTGGTCATTAGGAAGAATTAGAAGTATATTAATTTCTTAAAGAACTCTTACGGAGTTTTCATTAGGTGTGATCCATTTCCAACGGTACTATTAATATCTTTAAGGAAAAGCTGATAGGAGTAGAGGAGAGTAAAAGCCATAGCTATAATTTTTAAGAAATTGCAAGATATCAGACACTGCGCAAACAATCTCATATGCATGTTGAATTAAATTCTCATACCAGAATATTTATTATCATCATTATTCAGAGGAGTAAACTGGGACCTAGGAAGATCACACACCAAAAGAGCCAAAGGTAGGATTAAAATGTACAATTTTAACCATTATGTTCTATTGATCTTGAATTTATTCTTCTCAAATGCAACTTTTACCCTTTTTTAACCTTTTAAATATTTACTATACCTATTCTAGGATCTTCATAAATATTCATCCTTAGTTCAGATTGTCTTTGTGTTTTATTGTTGAACTATTGCAAAAAGTCTTATAATTGGGGGTTTCCAGCATGGTAGAGTGAAGAGTTCACCATATTCTATCCTCAAAAGGCAACTATAAAACTGTAGACAATTATCAAAATCAACCACTCTGAGCCCTTGAAATTGGCAATGATTTAAAACAAACTGAGAAGCACTGATTAGTGAAGAACGACCAATCTTCAGAAAAGGAAAGTGGGAATTCAAGGAATTTTTACCTGTAGCTGCATCCACTTGGATCAAAAATAGCAAAGTAGCATTCATAAATTTAATCATACCAATAATTACACAAAATATGAATGGACTAAGCACCCAAATCAAATGCAGACAGTCAGACAAAACAAAAAAAGTAAGATCCAATTCTATGCTCTCTTCAAAAACCAGACTGTAGATTAAGACTCAACAGATTGAAAGTGAAAAGATGAAAAAAAAACCAACAAAACCCACACAAACCATACCTATCACAGACCTAGAATGACTACATTAATTGATTTTAAGACAGATTATCCAAGACAAAGAGGAACATTTCATAGGGATAAAAATATATATGTTTGCACACCTAATGACAATACCCACAAATATGTAAAAGCAAAAGAGAAACAGACCTGTGAACAATAATAATTGGAGACTTCTAAACCCTGCTCTCCAAAGCTGATACTCAAACTACTAGACAGAAGGTCAGGAAGGACATAGAAGACTTAATACTATCCACTACCTTGACCTAATTGACATTAATAAAATACTCCAACTAATGAACAGTAGAGTACATTTTTTTTTCACATGTTGAATTCTCCAGGTTAGGCCATAAAACAAGTTTCAATTAATTTAAAAGGAGCAAAATAATACAAACTATGTTCACTTGACACAATGGAATTGAACTAGAAATGAATCAAGTCCCAGGCAAGATCCCTATTTATTATCTAAATGGATGCAGTTATAGAGGTAAAGAGTACAGTTTTATGCCTGATGATAGTTATCTCTAAAATATTTAGACTACTTATGCAGAATACTGTTAATTTTACCATGAATATTCAATATGCATATTAATGAGAATTAATCTAATTGATTCAGTTGTAAAATATTTTCTGAGTGCCCACTGTGTGCCAGGAACTGTATGTGTTTTGGAGGATACAGTAATAAGCAAGAGCAAACCTCAAAAAAAATTCCCTGTCTTTACTTAGCTTACATTTTAGAAGATGATAAAAGAAAATAAATATAAGTAAATGGAATGTATATTAAAAACAATAAATATTATGGGGAAATATTAAACATGGCATGAGGAATGCTGGGATAGTGAGGTAGAGTTGCACATTTAAAATCAGGAAAGACTCCTTGATAAAGTGATATTTGAGCAAAAGTTTGGAAGAAGGAGCCATGTAAATATCAGGAGGAAGGGCACTCCAGGTAGAAGAAATAATAAGGGCACTGGGGTTTAGGCAAGCTCCAATGTTGGGAGAAAGTAGGAAGGCTATTGTGCCTAGGGAAGAGTGAACTGGGGAGTGGTTGGCAGGACATAAGGTCAGAGAAGTAAGGGGGTGAGGTCCTTTGTCAAGGACTTTGTTTTATTAAGTGAGCCACTGGAAGATGGGGGGGGGGGGTTGGTGAAAAGAAGAGTAATGTTTTCTAGATTTCAATTGCTAAAGCAGCATTTCAATGGATTTGATGAAAAGAGAATGTAGGAGGCCAAGGATGGCAACAGAAGGGTAGTTTAGAAGGCTACTGCAATTATCCATGCAAGACATGATAGAGGTTTGGATTGGGGGAGAAGGTACTAGAAGTAATGAGACATGGTGAATTCTACATATACAGTGTAGTGAAGGAAAGCCATTGGGGATGTGGAATGAGAAAATAAAAAAAGTTAAAAATGACTCCAAGGTCATAAACGAAAACCTGTTTTGTATATGCATTTTGGTAATAAGCAGAGCCTCTGCCCTCGCCATTGCCTGAAGCACTTGTAGAAGCTCTGAAGTGTGTCCTTTCTAATTAAGTGCTTGCTGATTGCTCATGTCCCATGCATTCCTCATTAGGACAACTGGCGGTATCTGTAAAGGGAAGACAGCAAATATTTAAACTTTGCAAACCAGACTGAACTCTACCTCTGTAGCAAGAATACAACCATAGGCAATATGTAAACAACTGAGTTCAGCTGCATTGCAAAACAATTTTAGTTACGTAAACAAGTGGTGCAGGGGGTAGGTGCAGCGTGGAGGGTCAATGGGTAAAAGGCCTACACCTCCCAGGCCTTCACCACTATTGTCTGTGTCCATATTCTATATAATAAAAGGCTAATATGCAAATCGACCGAACGGCAGAACAACTTGTCGCTATGACACCACTGACCACCAGGGGGCAGACGCTCAATGCAGGAGCAACCCTTTGTTGGTCAGTGTGCTCCCACAGGGCTAGCGCTGCTCAGCCAGAAGCCCTGAGCCTGGATAATGGCTGGCAAGTGCAGCTGCAGTGGTGGGAGCCTCTCCCACCTCTACAGAAGCGCTAAGGATGTCTGACTGCTGGCTTAGGCCCAGAGGGGGTAGGGCCTAACCCAGCAGTCAGACATCCCCCAAGGGTTCCTGGACTGCAAGAGGGCGCAGGCTAGGCTGAGGGACTACCCACCCCAAGTGCCAGAAATTTGTGCACCGGGCCTCTAGGATACATATAAGTTCCCTGGTTAATCACTTTTCACTCAACACCCCTCCCCCCCCTTCACTTTCAAATTCATCAATCATCAATCTGTTCTGTGCTTCTATGTCTCTGGATCTGTTTTGTTCATCAGTTTATTTTGTACACTAGATACCACATATGAGTGAGAACATGTGATACTTATCTTTCTCTGACTGGCTTATTTAGCTTAGCATAATATTCTCACATCATATTTTTAAATGTGTCTATATATGTTCCCCACTAGAATGTGTGCTCTGTGAAGGAAGTGAGTATTTTTCTTAACTATAACAATTCCTTGAACAGTAGACACCCATGTTGGTAGAATACATGGATACTAAGTTTTCCTTTACCTGTACTTACCTGACACTCTAGGTTCCTGTGCTACGGTCATGATTCAGACATGAACTGCTCACAGTTCTTGATCAGTATCCAACACATGCAAACCAAGGTCAATGTTTTTATTGTAATGTTTTCACATTATTTTGAAATTATTTGTTTATATTAGTCTTTATTTCCAAGGACAAGAACAAGGACCAACTATCAATCATCTCTCTGTCCTCAGTGTCTAGTATAGTAAATACTATAGAATTCAAGTTCACTACATATTTCTGAAACTTAATTAGTCATATATTTGTGGGCAATGCATATATCATTTGTTATATTTCTTACCAAGGAATTAATTGAGTTGCTAATACTTAAAGAATAGGGCTAATGCCCTAGCTGGTTTGGCTCAGTGAATAGAGCATTGGCCTGTGTACTGAAGGGTCTTGGGTTCAATTCCAGTCAAGGGCACATGGCTGGGTTGTAAGCTCCATCCCCAGTAGGGAGCGTGCAGGAGACAGCCAATCAATTATTCTCTCACATCTTTGATGTTTCTATCTCTTTCTCACTCTTCCTTCCTCTCTGAAATTAATATATATATATATTAGAATACATATAAAATATATATACACTAGAATATATATAAAAATTTGTGCACTCGGGTGGGGGGGTTCCTCAGCCCGGCCCGGGCCCTTTCACAGTCTGGGACCCCTCGGGGGATGACCACCTGCTGGCTTAGACCCGCTCCCCGGGGGATTGGGACTAAGCTGGCAGTCAGACATCCCTCTGGCAGCCCAGGGGCTCTCGGGGAATGTCCACTTGCCAGCGGGGAGCAGGCCTAGCTGCAGTCGGACATCCTTAGTGCTGCTGAGGAGGCGGGAGAGGCTCCCACCACCACCGCTGTACTGGCAGCCATCA
>NW_005370994.1:2822056-2833188 GCF_000412655.1 Myotis brandtii
TTCTGCTGTTAGGGTCAATTTGCATATTACCCTTTTATTATATAGGATAGAGGCCTGGTGCATGGGTGGAGCCGGCTGGTTTGCCCTGAAGGGGGTCCTAGATCAGGGTGGGGGTCTCGCTGGGGTGCCTGACCAGCCTGGGTGAGGGGCCGATGGATGTTTGCAGGCTGGCCAAGCCCCCCAGCGGGGACCCTCACCCCATGAGGGTGTGGCCATGCTGAGTGAGGGGCTGATGGCTGTTTGCTGGCTGGCCACGGCCCCCAGCCACCCAAGCTCCCAGTGGAGGCTGGCTGGAAGCAGGTATCTGGGATTTATTTATCTTCTATAATTGAAACTTTGTTGCCTTGAGCGAAGGCCACCGCCGGCAAAGGCAGGTGGGAAGCTTGACTTCCTCTATTGCCGGGGCAACCAAGCCTCCTGCTTGCTCCAACTCCATGGCTGCTGGCCGCCATCTTGGTTGGGTTAATTTGCATTTAGTTGCTCTGATTGGCTGGTGGGCGTGGCTTGGGGCACAGCGGAGGTGCAGTCAATTTTCATATTTCTCTTTTATTAGATTAGATATAAAAGAATGGGGCTAAGGAAGATGCAGAGGGTCAGATTAAAAAATAGATTCCTCTGTCCTTATACTTTATAACATTTAGGATAATTTTGGTGTGATTTGGGATTCACACTTATGTAATACTTATGAAAGAACCATCATTTTTATATTTTCACAACAAATTAATGAAAGAAATAATTTTTTTATAATTGGTTCTATGAAAGCTTGACCAGTATGATCAATCAAAATGTCAGGTACATTTCTCAAAATTTAGTTATAACTTTGTGACTGCTTCCCAAGACCTTCTGAGGATAAATTCCTGGCATGTGCCACCAGGTCAGTGCCACATTTGATTCTGAGGCTACATGGCACCTTTGCATCACAAGGTGTACAGCAGCAGCAGTCCTTAACTGTTACCTGTGTGGGGGGAAAGTTGGCTTACAGTGTTTACTATTCTTCTGCACGCTCTTGGTTAGGACTTCTATTCTTCCGAGGAGAAAGGCAACAGAAGAAGGATCTTGGGGCCATCACTGAAGGTCATGATGGTTGGGGACCATCAGGTTTGCTGCATAAGAAAGGGAGTATTTCTAGGCATTTGTTTATAATATAAAAAAATGATACTCTATAAAATAAAGTGAATAGATTACTTGTCCCAATTAATAGTGTATTATCATCCTCATTTATTTATTCATTTTTGGTTTTTGATTTGAGAGAGAGAGAGGAGAAATAAACTCCTACATATGCCTCAATTGGGTATTGAACCCAATACCTGGGTATATAACCTGAACAGAAATCAAACCTGCCAACTTTTAGTTCACGGGACAAGGCTGCAACCAACTAAGCCACACCACCAGGGTTATCATCTCCAATTTTTAAAAATTCTTACCTGAGGATATTTTTTCCTGCACTGGACTGGAAATTTAACCCTTCCCCGCCCCCACCCCCCGACTCTTCAGTGTCAGGGCAGACACTCTAACCACTGAGCAACACCACTGAGGACCACATTTTAAAAGACCTATGTTTTTATTGATTTCAGAGGGAGGAAGGGAGAGGGAGAGGGAGATAGAAACATCAATGATGAAAAAAAATCATCTACTGGCTGCCTCCTGCATGCCCTCTACTGGAGATGGAGCCAGTAACCCAGGCATGTGCCCTGAGTGGGAATCAAACCATGACCTCCTGGTTCATGGGTCAACACTCAACCACTGAGCCACACCAGCTGGGCCAGGGTCCCATCTTTAGATCAGAAAACCAAGCTGGGAAATGTTAGATAACTTGCTCACAGAACAATTGAAAATGACAGAGCCAGGACCTGAACTTTGGTCCACTAATCCTTAAGAATATGCTTCTAACCACTATACTTTACCAAAACATTTCATGTTACTAACCCTTTTTGGGTAGAATACCTGTGATCTCTACTCCAACAACCCATTATGCCTTAAGGCCTGACTTTTGAATCCCTTTTCAATTTAGCCTTGAAAGGAAGGCTTCCTCGGATCCTATCCTTGCTATATTTTTTTTTGTGTTTGTGTTTTTTAATAAAAACTATGGCCTCACCTGTTTCTTAGAAATAAGTTGGCCATGAAAATTCCCCACTTTTAAGAATTTGAACTTCTGATTATGTGGCAAACAAAGGCTTTGTCTCTGGAAAAGCTTTCCCAGAGAAAACACAGTGCAATGAGCTACTTATTTTATAAATACCTACTTAGACTAGTTTTTGTTCTTAACATCTTTGAGACCAGTAATTCTCAAACAGTGGTCCCTGGACCAGCAGCATATGCATCACCTGTCTCTGGGAAACAGTAAGAAATTCAGATTCTCAGAGCATAGCTCAGCACTACTGAATCATAAACTATGGGAATGGGTCCCAGCAATCTGTGCTTTAACAAGCTGTCTTGCTGCTTATGATGTAGAACCATCTACTCACCCTTCCCCTTTATTACTCTGCTAGGAATTAAAACAATGAAACAAAACAAAACACTTTGTTCCTTTGAAATCTCAGATGACATTTTCTATCTAATCATTACTCTACCACCCAAACTCATTAAATATATTGAATATTAAAATATTTTAGGAGAACTAAAATTTTGGGGTAGTGTGATTAACTGGCATTTATCTTCATTCAACAGTAAATTTAAGATAGAGAAGTGCTTTTTTTTCCCTTAAATCATTTTTTTTAACCACATAGGTGGACTACTACTCATTTCTCTCTGTTTTTACTTATCTGGCTATATTTACCAGGTTAATGGGAATGTGCTGTGATTGCCATCTCCTCAAAAGATCACCAAAAAATCTACTGGTTAAGCAAAGCTAAGTTTATTAGTTCCACTGAAATAAAAAATAAATTCCTCCCTAATAGCATCCTAATACTGTATCAAAGACTAATGTAAGGAAAATATGTTTATAAAGTTATGGAATCTGATTTGAGAGGTTTAGGGCTTTTCAGACAGGAAACCAAGTAGGATTAAGGAAGTTTTGTGGCATAATAATTTAAGGTGAGGTGAGAGCTCTAGAGCAGTGGTTCTCAACCTTGGCTGCACATTAAAATCACCTGGGAATCTTTTTAAAATCCTGATTTCTGGGCCTCATCCTCCGGAAATTCTGTTTCTTTGTTACTAATGTTGTGGCCCCACCCCATAACAAAGAAACAGAATTTCCGGAGGATGAGGCCCAGAAATCAGGATTTTAAAAAGATTCCCAGGTGATTCTAATGTGCAGCCAAGGTTGAGAACCACTGCTTTAGAGTGAGTCTTGGTAAGAAACAGCTGTTTGATATGCAAGCTGTCTGCCAAGTGAGCAAGATGCTATCTTGGAAAAAAAAACAACTGTTTTCCCAGATGAGCAAATTATTTTTTAAAAAAGACAAATTGGTTGCAGGAATTTTCTGAAGCAAACATTGTTACATTATGTATTGGTTTACTGGTTTATATTCTGGGGCAAGAATTTCCTAGAACACATAGTTGAGTCATGTTGACACAGGTGGCCTCTGTTCTCTGTCCTAGTAGTTGATTTAAGTGGATGTAGGTGGTCTCAGTTTTCAACCCTGACTCCCTGCTCCCCAGGATCACTCTTCAGCAGGAGTTGGGGAAGTGACCAAGCCATCTCTGCAGCGTGTCCAAGGTATGGTGGTCATGTATCAACTTTCCAGGGGTGGTGACTTCAGCCACTGTAGGCATCAAGTTTTCCTGTTCCTTTTTTTTTTTTGGATGATGATTTCCAAATCATTTAATGGAACAGCAGTGGAACAATAGCATTTAAACCTCGGGGAGCCATATACTGACGAAAACTAACTGAATATATATGATCAGAGTTTGTAGCCTACTATTAATCTAGGAGCCAAGAGTGTAAATTAAACCAAGAGAACAACATTAATCCCCAACCTGAAGAGCTAACAGAAAGAGTTCTGAAGATATAAACCAAATGACCTAGTTTCTTGTTCCATGACTTCTTTGGTTTTTTGTTTGTTTTTATACCAGAGAGGTTTATAGCAATATAACTCTAGCATTCTTCCCCTAAGATAGCACATGTTCTTAATTTTTTAAAATGAGCATCTTATCAAGATGGTCAATTTTGATCCACTTTTTGTATAATTTTTTCAAAATTTCAGAGAACTCTATGGACTTACTTACATTGTCCCCTTCTCCTACTATATTTTAAGCTATAGCACTGGAGCTGGCTACATAATTTCTGGGATGCAGTAGAAAATGAAAATGTGAGGCCTCTTGTTCAAAAATTTAGAGATGTGCAATTAAGCATATTGAAATATAAAACTTTAAAAAATATTATTACTTATGAAATGTATTAGGGGTAATAGAAACACATACATCTATAAAAGCTCATGTTGGTACTCAACCTTTAAAACAGGATTGTCCTAACTGTATTTAACTTTAAGGGGCAGTGGAGTTTTGAGGATTTTTGGCTGCCAAAGTGAAAAGGAGTTGGGTCCTAAAGAGATATGAGCAGGGGGTACTAGAGAAGCACAGGCTGGGGGAAGATAACAAGTCAGGTAAAGGTTACTAGGTTCATTGTGATTTGGAATGCTGGGGGGAAGCCCCCACAGTCTAAATTCAGGATTGATTCAGAAGAACTGACATGTAGCCTTCTTCAAATTCATAAGAGCTTTAATAGGAAAAACTTACATACATGAGCAAAGTGGCTGCTGTCTTCCAGTGGTGACTGCTGGGAATAAATCCACACCCTCCCAGGACAGGGTTTTTTTTTTTAGAGGGGGGTTAATAGTAAAACCATATGGTGGGTAGTCATGTAGAGCACCAGAAAGAACAATGCATTTCTAAGTTAACAGACAACATCAGGTAGTTATCCATATTCTGTCCATTCATTAACCTCCTTCCTGGGGCCTGACGTTTATCTTTGGCTGCATTCCAGCTTTCTGGGTAGTTAGCCAAACCTGAGGCTACAGAGAGAAAGGGGGTTAATAGTAAAACCATATGGTGGGTAGTCATGTAGAGCACCAGAAAGAACAATGCATTTCTAAGTTAACAGACAACATCAGGTAGTTATCCATATTCTGTCCATTCATTAACCTCCTTCCTGGGGCCTGACGTTTATCTTTGGCTGCATTCCAGCTTTCTGGGTAGTTAGCCAAACCTGAGGCTACAGAGAGTTAAATAGTCACAGAAGGTTAAACAGAATCCAACTAGAGACATATTGCATCTCCGAGCTCCCCTACAGGAAGACCTAAAATAAATTTGAAGTTTTTACATTTTTCATGTCTTTGCTAAAAACTCTTTTAAAAAAGGTTTTTCAATCTGAATTCATTGGAGGAGTTTAGTCATAAAAAGAAAAAAAGTATTCAATGTATATTTTCAATTTTACTCTTTTTTTATTGTTCTTCTAAGGTGCCTCTGGTATGAACAAGTTTGCTAGTATCAAAAATTCTCCCAAATATCCACTATGTTTAATGATGCTTGGTATAATTATGCAACTTAGAAAGATAAACAATAAAATTAGATTTATAGTGCAAAGCCATGTGATAAACAGGAATCTGGCCCACAGGTGTATGCACTGACATTGAGACGAGCCCATGAGTGTCTGTCTGTCACTAGCTGTTAGAGTAAGTTGCTGTTGCACTTTGTATCTCAGACTCCCCAAACTTAGCCGGCTTTCTCCAATTGGAAAATGATAAATGAACATTTTTTTGGTAGATGGACTGTTTTGAGGAGAAATTGTTTTCAGAACCACACTCTCATGAGTTTCTCCAAACATGACATGATGGGGAAAATGTTTCTATAAGATATTGGTGACTCAAGGCAATTTTTATCCTATAAGGACATCAGTGTGATGAGTACTTTTGACCTTGTGAATCTTTGGAGTCTGCTTGAGAGATGGATTTAGCTGTTCTCTTCCCTGGGATCCTCCTTAGATAGACTAACCACAAGTGATGCTGAGGGCAGATAAAGTCAATCAATATTATAATCAATAACTAGGCAGATTTCTACCAAGGGAAATATTTTAAACATCGAGATGATAATAAAACAATTTCTATGCAGAGTTCCTCATTTCTGAGATATAACATAAATCAGAAATTGAGGGCTTAAAGAAAAATGAGCTCTGATTTAACACCAGGCTTACCTTTCTTCATAGTAGGAAGCTCAAGGGCTTGAGAATCTTGTGCTGTTCTCAAGTCAAAGGTCTCAAGCTGCAGTGGTGGTGGTGGTGGTGGTGGTGGGATCTCCACTGGATCTCAGGGGCACTTCTGAGATTGTCGCTGCTGACTCCCCAGCTGACTACTAAAGCATGTTAGTCAAACTGCGCACATTTTATTAGATATACTGCAGTGAGGAAGAGCACTACGTTGACAGAGCCTTCCTGGTTTCTCAGAAGGGAGACATCAAAGAATGTTTACACAGCTTTAGGGTCTATGCTCAGGAGTTTGTGGTGGGAGCTTCAAGGAAGAAAACTGATTGAGTTGAATAAATTTAGAATTGGTAGACAGAGTGAAATGAGGGTCATGAATCAAGTCTTGTTAAGTAAACTTTTGTGTAAGCTATTTGCCCAGGTGAACAATTTATTGTCCTGATTGAAGAGATTTTTGCCCAGATGAGCATTTTTTTTTGCCAGAGAAATTGGTTTGTAAGAATTTCCTGAAGCAAAAAATAAAGATATTTATTTACTGTGTAATAATATAAATTTCCCCACTTATCTGTTCAAACAGGCATTTGGTATAGAACTAAGTCACACACCCAATATCTGTGAAATTGAGCAGGCATTTCAGGAGAAGAAAAGTATTACGTAAGTAATAGATTGTTTATCAATTAATACCTCCCATAATTATCGTGTTACATAATTACATGTCCTCTTTAGTTCTTTTGCATCAGCCAAGAGGTATCTTAAATATATTAAAGAATTATTAATTCTGTTAATGTTAACTTTGTGATTATCAGAAATAAATGGAATACAAAGAGTAGACAGGCTGGGCAAAAAGTGCTGAATAGATGAGTTGTAACATTTCAAAACATTGCTTTGGATACTAGATAGAACAATAAGAAATAAGTCAGAAGCCTCACGCCCGAAGCTCCAGGGAAAACAAATCCATAGCAGTGTTCTAGGTGTCAGCCTGGCTTGCTCTTATGGAATCTCCAGGGCTCCTAGCATCTAACCCAGTGAGCTATTTTTGTGTGTCTGTAAGTCAGACTCTTTTGGTTATTATGCAGTGTAATCCTCTGTTCTTGCATATCCAGCTGGAGATGCCTGAAAATGAGGCTTTCACTGTCTGTATTGTTGATGCCCGATATGCATGCCATGGCCAGTTGTATGCTCTGTGTCCCCTCCCAACGTCCTCAGCACCGTATCTTCCTGTCAGGGCCAATGGCAGGTTGCAGTGTTTGATGCCCAAAGGTCTTTCACAATCCTGCCTTTATGTTACCTTAGCCTCATGGTACCTTAGCCTCATGGTACCTTAGCCTCATGGTACCTTACTATTATATTTATTAGTTAGAAATGGCTGTTTTAGCTTTTGTTCTTCCTAGATTTCTAATATGTCTGTGGTGATCATGGCTGTGGAAAAACCAAGTATGATTATAATTTATTTCCTTTGATGACTGCTGGCTTATTGTTTGGCCATATTTGCTGCTTTGTTTACCTTTATAAGGTGAGGTATTTTCCAGAATTTTATTTAGCTCCTAAAACAGATTGGCTCCTGGCAGGGTCCCCCACCTGTGCTTAATCAGGCTATGAGAACCAGTCCACCCAAAAAGCAAAACTTGAATTTGCAATGTGTATTTAGCTCCTAAAACAGATTGCTTAATCAGGCTATGAGAGCCAGTCCACCCAAAAAGCAAAACTTGAATTTGCAATGTGCTGAGCACTCTGCTGAATTCACTTCAGTGAAGTGCTGTGTAGGATTACCCTGCTGTAACATATAAACAAATATACCTTACGTGCATGTATTATGCCATCTTATATAAGGGACTCGGGTACCCATGGATTGTGGAATCCCTGGGGGGTTCTGAAACCAATCCCCCTTGGACGCTGAGGGACAGTTATATCTGAATGTGAAGGATGAACCAATAGCTAAGTAGGGACTTAAGAGAATGTTCGATTGACAGAGGAGGATCCTTTCCTAGGAGGAGTGCCTGGGTAGAGGCTCACCCGGGGGGAAAAAATATAAAGATATCATCAGTGATTCCTGGGAAAACATTTTAATGGGGTATAATGCCAGCAAGTAGAGACATATTTTTCCCTTCAAGACCAAGGTCTGTGGGAGAGAAAACCAAACAACAACAAAAACAGAGGCAGAGTAAAAGCATGTGGAAGGGAAAAGAAACTCTCAGGTATTAAAACCTCTTAGATATGGCATCTAAAAGAAGCGAGGCAGCTGCATGACTTCGGGCAGATGGCAATGTTTCCTCATATTTAGTTATTTCCTCATATTTAAAATGGAGAAATTTGAATTAGGTATTCTCCAAGTTTCCTTCAGTTATAAATGTTGACTCCCAGGAGAGAATCCAAATTAATCTACTAATCTAGGTAAAGTTAAACTCTACTTATACCATACATATGACCTTCATATAATTTATAATATTAAAATTCCGTACTTAGATAAACTAGTTTTCTTTCTCAATACTTTATTTGGTAGACTATGTATATAATCATTTGAATTATTAATAAAGAAGTGGTATGTTAAGAATTAAGGGCTCTGTTTTATTTTCAATAAATTCTGTCTTAAAGACTAAAATCTCTACTTAATATCTTATATTACCACATAAGAATGTTAAATATGAGGTAAGCTGTTTTTAGTGATACCTAAGGAATTTCATCAAGTTAGAAAAATTAGGGGCATCTAAGATCAAAATAATTCTTACTCTTACTAGAGAAATGTTTAGAAATGAGGCATGTTCATTTGGGGGAGTGAAAATTGCAGCCAACATAATTTTGTGTCTGAGTCCTAAATATGTCTGAAACCAAGCACACTTTATACTGTGTGCAAAACAATATTGGGGCTAGGAAACAATTACTTAGCTACTTGCTCCAGGAAACCCTTTCTCCTGGAAGATAAGACAGTGAACCAACATATAAAGCAAAAAGTTTGATCATCAAGCCTTGTTTCATGACCCAAGCTTTGCTGTAGCCTCCAAGGCAAAGCTCCCCTGTTGTAATCTTTGCCCAATTCCAACTATTCCCTTCCTTTCACGATCTGCCTTAAGATTGCCTCACCTAAACTCAATAGATATCTCCTTTAATTTCTACTTTTGGAGATAGGACTAAAACTATCAAGGTTATGGTCTCCCTTCGTATTCAGTCTAACAAGCTTATCATTTGATCAACAGGATAGTTTTGGCACTGTTTGAGACATCAGAGTTCACATCATACATTTATTAATTTATAAACTAAACTAGAGGCCCGATGCACGACATTCGTGCAAGGGGCTCAGCCCTGGCAGCCCCGGCTTCTTCCAGAAGGTCGTCTGTGGCTTCTTCCAGATGGTCGTTCTGCTGTCCAGTCTAATTAGCATATTAGCTCTTTATTATACAGGATGGTTAGTCTATATTATAAACATCATTACAGCTGGTCTTTCTATATCTAGAATCACACATAAAAAATATCTATCTGCCATGTGAAGTGTTTTAACTCTTGTCCATGGAAATATCATTTTCACATAGGAAGCTTATTTATTTAATAATGCTTCCTGCTTGGTTTATCACTCAAAAACTAAGATTCTCTAGTTATTTACCATTAAGTGAAATAGGAAAAAAACAAAAAAAAGGAAAAAAACAAAAACCTTACTCTGTCAAATGCTTCTTACACAGTTTGTCATTCCCCCTCTATTAACTCTGTCCAAGGATTGAGAAGAAGTTGGCTTTCTGAACTTCCATTTGCATACTGTGCTGAAGCTGGGACTCTGGCTGCAGCTTGTTAAGTTTATTGACTAAAAGTCCCTGGAGCTATTGAAGACTGACTTACTGGGTTTGAGAGATGTCACTTGTAGCCAATTGAAGCTTCTTACTTTCTACCATTTTCTCCATGAACACTTTATCTCACCTATTTTTTCCTTAAAACACACACACACACACACACATACACACACACACACACATACCCACACACCACTTGTTCCAATCTACTGGTTGTTTCATTTGCTTAAAATATATAAACATAAAAAAAAGGAAAAACAAAAACAGGAAAAAGTTCCAGGGAGGTATCTACTACAAAACCATTTGAGGAATTAACCAAAGGCTATAAATCTGGACAGATTTCTCTTGGGCTGCAGCAATCTTTGTACCAGTGCTGGTGAGGCAGCACAAGATTTGTTTCTTAACAACCTTAATACTTCTTTTCTAAAAGAAAGCTCTGAAGTTTAGAGGGTCAATATATTTCTTGAACCTGGATATAAAATAAACAAGAGAGAAAAGCAATAACAACAACACAATAAACTTTCCCCAGAATCAGATTTATACTTTACAATGCTTAGAAATATAAGCTCCTTGTTGACCACTAACCACTAGTATTAGAACCTGTACCCCTAGCCTCCTAAGAAGGGTGTGGGGAACTTGGGGTGCTCCCCTCATGATAGACCTGCCTCTGTACTCAGTGCTTTCAAGTATAAAGGAATTGTTGGATTAGCTTCCTTGCAATGATAGATGAAGTCCCAGAGGTGGTGGAGGAGGGTCAGTGGCTGAAATAAGTATATCCTATATAATAAAAGCCTAATATGCAAATCGACCGAACAGCAGAACAACCAGTGGAATGACCGGTCACTATGACATACACTGACCACCAGGGGGCAGACGCTCAATGCAGGAGCTGCCCCCAGCCTGCTGGCCTTCAGAGGGAGGTGACTGGAGTGGCGGCGGGGACGGGGCTGGCCAGTGAGCAGGTGGTACCGCCACACAATCACCCCACCAGTTGCCCCACAGATGGGTCCTGATTGCTGGCAGACCTAGAGACCCTACCCATGCACGAATTTCGTTCACCAGGCCTCTAATATACTAGAGGCCCGACGCACAAAGTTTGTGCAAGGGGCTCGGCCCTCGCAGCCCCGGCTTCATCCAGAAGGTTGTCTGGAAGGACATCTGGAAGGTTGTTCAGCTGTCTGGTCTAATTAGCATATTACACTTTTAATATATATAAATAT
>NW_005370994.1:2833294-2868744 GCF_000412655.1 Myotis brandtii
TATTTTTTTTGCATTAGAACCTGGAGAATAAACTTTATAAAATCAATTAAGGTCAGTCTTAATACATAAAGAAACACATTTTGCCACCTTGTTTTTGTGTGCTCCATTTATGTTTTTTTGGAGACACTTTTGTTTATTTTTTTCATATATATGTATATATATTTACTTTTTTATATTCTAGTTATTATTTATGTTCTTGCCATGTGTATAGATGAGAGGATACATCATGCCTCTATTGGCCAACTTGATTGGTAATTCTTCAAGTTCTAAAATTATTTTAACTAGTACCTAATATTTTAAAATCAAATTGTTCATATAAAAATTCCAACTCTGGTCTCTTTTAAAAATATCAGATAAACTAAAAATACTGAATGTGTGTTCTCATGTGGCAACAATTACCTGGGCTGAGTAGGTAGATTTCTTTGGATGAGGCCTGTGTTAGCTACTCTACCCATATTGCCACCATTCCCTGTTTTCCTTTATATCCCATCATATTCATTGTTTTCATTACCTGCCTGCTACTGCAAGTATTGGACTTTATGTTCTATGATATAAGAGGGGAGAGTAGCATAAATGAAGTTGGTGATATCAAGATCATATAGGGCCTTGGATTTGGGACTTTAGACTTTTAAGGAGAAAGCAACCTCATATAATTAACATAGTAGTATCATGAAGGAAATAGTTAACCCTTATTTCATAGATGAGAAGACTAACATTCAAAGGGTTGCAGAATGAACCCTTATTTCATAGATGAGAAGACTAACATTCAAAGGGTTGCAGAATGAATCTTCTCCAGGTCACTGAGAAACTATGACTAGATTAGAGATATAGAATTCAGATTCCAAAACATGAAAGCTTTTACCATTCTGTCTTAACTAACACAAGTCTCTGGAATGATACTGAAAGATCATTTATCAGACTTATATCAAACTAGCAATTAAAGTGAACAGTGAATAGAAGTTTGTAGGGACTGACCAGCAGACCCTGAGTGACAGATGAATGATTACTATGATACATGTCTCTGTGAAAGAGAGGGCTAAGGGACTGCCTGGCTAAAGGAGCTAGGCAGCCTCATTTGCCTGCCTCTTTAGGCTTTTATTGTAGCAACAGTTTGAACTAAAATTAACCTCTTCATACTATCAGCAGAGTAAGTATCCTTGAGAAAATACATGCTTAGGCTTTTATTGTAGCAACCGTTTGAACTAAAATTAACCTCTTCGTACTATCAGCAGAGTAAGTATCCTTGAGAAAATACATGTATCTGTAGTGTCTTGAAAACAAGGATGTGTTGTAAAGATTCCAGTAAACACCTGGGCACTCAGACTTGTTTGGAAAAGTCAAGGCAGGGTCTGCCGTCTTCAACAAGGATCCCCTAGCCATGGTCGGCAATTTGTGGCTTGCGAACCACATGTGACTATTTGGCCCCTTGAGTGTGGCTCTTCCACAAAATACCACAAAATACCATGTACGGGTGGACACATACAGTGCTATTGAAACTTTGTGTCCCATGCACAGAAGTTGGTATTTTGTGGAAGAGCCACACTCAAGGGGCCAAAGAGCCGCATGTGGCTCGCGAGCCACATGCGGCTCTTTGGCCCCTTGAGTGTGGCTCTTCCACAAAATACCACAAAATACCACGTACGGGTGCACACGTACAGTGCTATTGAAACTTTGTGGCCCCTGCACAGAAGTTGGTATTTTGTGGAAGAGCCACACTCAAGGGGCCAAAGAGCCGCATGTGGCTCGCGAGCCACAGTTTGCCGAGCCGCAGTTTGCCGACCACTGCCCTAGAGGCCTCTGACCTTTCAGAGAATCCTCCTTATAGACTTTCCAAACAAGTCCAGTGCTTCCCCACATCTCCCCCCTTTTTGTTTTGCTGGCTTCAGGAGATAGGGAGAGGCAGAGAACTTTCTGCTTTGGAATGTCTTGGTTCACAAAGAGTGTTCACTGCTCGAGTTGTGATTTTGTAGATTATAAGAAAAACAAAGAGAATTACAGTGACAGAAATGGTTAGTCCGATCAGGTACCAATTGATCCTAGGAAACCATGAGGTGGGGTCTATTCACTCTAAATGCTCTTTTTCCATATTCTAAGCAGTCGTCTGTTTTTCATGTTTACTGATAGCAATTAAGGACTCTCTAATTTGCCTTTGCAACATGTTTACTTCTTCAGTAAGGCTATCAGGAAAGACTCCCCATAGACGCTTTAAAAAAATCAATCCTCTGATAGTGACTACTATTTCATTTTTAAGGGGGTGACATATATGTCCTTATGCTCCCAATCGCAATTGAGCACTTGCCTGTATGCTATAGCATCCTGTCTTTCCCCTAGATATTCAATGGCTGCCTCTATTGCCTATAATTTAGATAATATTTTTTGATCTATGTGCTGTTGTATAGTGAATTCCCTAGTTACATTATAGGTCATATTATCTACAAATGTGGCAGTCTGCACAAACTCAGAAAGGGCTGCCATGGCGACGCTGTCAGTAGTAAGAATAACAAAAGCTGAGATGATGGAAGCAATGAGCATTCCCAAACATCTTTTGGGCCGTAATTGGCTCAATGCTCTTTCAAGACTTTGATAGCTGATGAGCCTTGCCATTTCCTGGTGAGATTAAGAGGTATTAGGCTTTCTGCTTGTCTCCTAAGTATCATAATAGTGCTAATGTTCAATGAGGTAATATTCTAGGTGGTAATACAGGATGAAAAAGAAGCTTCTCCAACCTGGACTAGAAAAGATGAACTATCGTTTATTAGTAGATTGGGGCCTATAACAAAGACATAGGGGTGAGTGGTGCAAATCAGCAGACCCTGAGCGACAGATGCTACAATATAGGCTATTGTCAGTAAGATTATCAGTAAAAATCATACCATAGTGGCCAGAGGAGTTCTGGTAGTCACTGTGCCACGATTTCAAAGGGCTGAAAACAAGGCCTAATCTCCATAAAGTTTGCTTGAACTTTCAAGCCTCATACTCGAGGTCATGGGGAACTCATCACTCCCTCAGTGCAAACCACAGGCATGCCTGCATAACCAATGTAACTAGTATTAGATGCACAGTGTACCAGAATGTCAGTGTGGTTGGCTTGCAAATGACCATGTGGGCTCCAATCTGTAACTTGTTGGCCTCCTAGGACCATCAAATGGGCATGATTTCCTTGACAAACTTCCTAATGGAATGCCTCAGCAGAGGGGTCCCACTGTTTATTTTGCTTATATGGAATCTAATGCACAGTAATATTAGATTGCTGCATGCCAGACTGCCTGCTGAGATAAATATTTAATTTACCAAATTGCTTTAAAAAATGCTTCCTTATATCTGAAAAACAAAAAGTTTAAGAATTAGCAATACTTTCAATGAAAGTTAAAAAATCTATATAATTATTTTCTATTTATTCAGCTCTATAATAAAATTGTTGTTTCTTCTGATTTTTCCTGCTAGTATTTCTATAAATTTAGATACTTTATAAAGTAATGTAAATGACATGGAATCTTGTCCTTCCTGTAAAACACAATATTCTAAATAACAATTAGAACTATAAATGAAATTATAATATAGTTATTATTATTTGACAAAGCTCCCCATATATCTTAAGCAGAAAATTTTCCTTCATGAGAGAGAAAACAAACACTTGAGGCATTCTAGAGCCTACTGGAAAGATCTAAAGCCAATTCTAGGTCAAGAAAAAGTTTCTTAAAATTTAAACCCTGGGAAGGTAGTCAAATATATTAGACTAAGCGATTATTATTATTAAACAGTATTAATTAATTTATTCATTTAAAGTAATCAAGTTCCTGATTAATATAATTATTTTAATAATGTATATATAAAACCTTTGCTTCTTAGGCAAATACAGGAAAGACTTTTTTTTCCCTTTACTTCTAGAAATAAGTTTATTTTTCTAATGGAAAACTTACTCATATTCTTAAGAAGCATAACAGAGATCACATGACCTTGATAACTCTGAGGAGGCTGGAGAAAGGGTCGGTGTGTATGTGGGGAGATAGCAGGTCCTGGGTTTTTTCCCAGGACTGCAGTAACTCCTGGGCTTCTAACAGCTTTAGTGTAAAAGTACCATTTTTTTTTAAACAAGGAGAGTACCCCCCAACCCCATTTCTGTAGCCTATTCAAGGGTACTTCTGTAGCTCCAGCCCTCTAGGATAAATATTTGGGGAGTTTAAATAATTATTTCCCATATTTTTCTCTTTCTGAGTACACTAATGATATGAAATCTTGTATATAAGAAGATATTTTGAAAACAGAAACAAATAAAAAAAAAAAACCTATGGTAAATGAAAGAGTACTCACAAAAGGCTGGACTGGGACATTAGCCTTAGAATGTTATTTTATACTAACCCAGTACAGCAAATGGGTTTTGAGTGGCATAAAGCCCAAACAGTAGAGATGGAGGATTCCCTGTGTTTATAAAATGCCGTAGTGCAAACTAAGTCCCCTAAAGATAAGAAAGTAAGCAAAGAACATCCATCAGTAATCAAGTTACATTACAGACAGACAAGCACTTTTACTAGCTAAGAGTTTCCAGTGGCTGATGCCTTGAGAGGGAGAGTAGGAAGGGTCCCCAAGATTAAGAATTCTTGGCAGCTGCTGGGAAGTTCCTGCAATTCCTGCCATGTATCCACCTTGCTACAAGTAGCTGGGGCCCCTAGCAAAGTGAAATATGCCCCATCTTTAAACAAATTAAACTAAACAACAAAGACACAAGACGACAATTAGCAGAGACACTATGTACACTATTTATAGGCATGCACAACTCACAGACAAGACTTAATAAACCAGAGTCCTTTTCATGGATCTTTCAGAAGATGTCATAGTGCCTTGGACTTACAGCCAGAGTGAGGCCCAGAGGGCTCCCAGGTAGGGTGGCTAGTGAACACCCACAAACAGCCTGTTGTTTACAGATCTCATCATATTCTGCTCTCCATAATAAATGTTGACTAGCATCCAGAGTTGTTTTGGCTAAAATCTGCCAGACAAGGCATTAAGGAGTCCTTTTGTAAACAGAGCGTTAGCCCCATTTTCTCTAATACTTTTCTTATTTCTTTAAAGGTATTAAAGGAGAGCGACTCATGAATTCTATTACCTGTTGATCTTGTATAACTGGGCAAGCCAAAAGCTCTCCTTTGCACATGGCTTGCCTGACACGGGATCCCATAATCAAGGATGTAGTTGGTGGGCTCTCCCACACCAGAGGTGGAGGATCGGAAAATATTTCTTCCAGCAGCAGGGCTTTAGGTATTACAGGCTCTGCTTTAGGAGGAGGGGGTCATAGTAAATCCTCCTGTTGCTCTGTAGGGTTTGATCCTCTATCAGTGGTTCTCAATCTTCTGGCCCTTTAAATGCAGTTCCTCATGTTGTGACCCAACCATAAAATTATTTTCGTTGCTACTTCATAACTGTAATGTTTTTACTGTTATGAATCATAATGTAAATATCTGATATGCAGGATGGTCTTAGGCGACCCCTGTGAAAGGGTCGTTTGACCGCCAAAGGGGTCGCGACCCACAGGTTGAGAACCGCTGCTCTATATGAAGTGGGCATAGTGCAACTCAAGCAAGAGCCCACATAGTTAATGATGATAAGGGCACTTGTTTTCCCTGGGCCTGATTTCTCTTTAAATTCCTTTCCACTTGTTCCCAGAGGTTAAGGTCTAGCCGTTTCAGCATCAGGGAACCAAGGATTATAAATTATAACAGTTTTTAATAAGCTTTTTAGTTGTTCTTCTGTAACAGAGGCACCACCTGCTTTTAATAACTGTTTCAGCACTGTGATATATTGCTGCTGTTCTGTGGACAACTGCTGTCCCTTTATGAAACCTTAGCTGAGAAACAATTCCCTCAAACTTAGAAATCCCAAGCAGACTCCAATGACTTAGTGAGTAGTTACTTTCATTTTCTTTCTCTGTTTTTGAGGGTTCTGTCATGTTTTGTTGCATTCCTTGGTCCTCACACGGGGAACCACTTGCTAGGACTAAGCAGCAGATCCTGAGTGATGGATGAATGATTATTCTGACACACATCTCTGTGAAAGAGAGGGCTAAGGGACTGCCTGGCTAAAGGAACCAGACAGCCTCGTTTGCTTGCCTCCTTAGGCTTTTATTGTAGCAACAGCTTGAACTAAAATTAACCTCTAGATACGATCAGCAGGATAAGTATACTTGAGAAAATACATGTATCTGTAGTGTCTTTAAAACAAAGATGTTTTGAAGTTTAAACATAAAGATTCCAGGAAAACATCCATGGGCTCAGACTTGTTTGGAAAAGTCAAGGCAGGGTCTGCCATCTTCAACAAGAATCACGTAGAGGCCTCTGACCTTTCGGAGAATCCTCCTTACAGACTTTCCAACCAAGTCCCATGCTTCTCCACAGAAGTTGATCCTCTATGTGGCACTGAAGTTATGAGTTGGGATAAAAGTAGGGAACCAGAGACTACGCAGAATCTCCTTCTGGAGATTAAGTGTCCTTTGCATGATGAAATGAAAATGACAAGGACTCAAGCCAGACCTTATAATTGAATGATAAAATCCATAGAATTTAATAATAAAAACCTAAACTCACAGACCAGTCTGCCAATATCTTCATTTCTAACAATCAATAGATATGTAAGAATGACTGAACGATACTTTATGGTTAAGGTCATGTGCATTGGTCCAAAATTGTACATGCTTTAAGGAAATCAAAGTATAGAAGCTTGTATAGGCAGCATAAACTTAGAATAAAGGGGTTGCTTTAGATAGAATTAATCCCTTCTTCCCTCTCTCTCCCTCCCTTCCTTCCTTTCTTCCTTCCTTCCTTCCTTCCTTCCTTCCTTCCTTCCTTCCTTCTTTTCTGCCTTCCTCCCCTCTTTCCTTTTCTCCCTCCCTTCCTCTACCTTTTGGCCTTTCAAATATTCATATTGCAGATCCACTATGTCCATGATTTTTTTGCTAGCGTGAGAGATATAGTGGTAAGTCAAGCACATATTTACATAATTATATTCACATAACATATAAATTATGATTGGATCAAGAGCAAAAAATACACAGTGTCCTCCCAAAATGTATACACACTTTAATAGCTAATAGCTCAAATTTTGAAAATGAAATGTATTTTAATAAGCACTGCCTTTATTCAAAGTCTGTGTATACATTTTTTGGAACATCCCGTATATTAAGTGTTATGAGAATTTAATGATGTAACTTCACTCAGATTGGCATATTAGATGACGCTCTTATAACCTGGTATTAAAGGCAAATCTGGAAAAAAGAGTTGTAGCTTGTTATGTAGATTGGACACGTGAGCAATCCTGTTAACAGGAATAGTAGGTGCTACAGTGGGATAGGTTGTGGCTCAGAGGGACATTTTTATTTTTAATTTTGTTTTATTGCTTAAAGTATTACAAAGAGTATTACATATGTCTCCTTTTTTTTTCTCCCCTTGACCTTCCCCTGGCTTTCCCTAACCCCCAGTGTCTTGTGTCCATTGGTTATGCTTATATGCATGCATACAAGTCCTTCGGTTGATCTCTTACCACCCCCCTCCCCAGCCTTCCCGCTGTAGTTTGACAGTCTGTTCGATGTTGCTCTGCCTCTGTATCTATTTTTGTTCATCAGTTTATAATGGTCTTAATTATCCATAAATGAGTGAGATCAAGTGGTATTTTTCTTTCATTGACTGTCTTATTTCACTTAGCATAATGCTCTCCAGTTCCATCCATGCTGTTGCAAATGGTAAGAATTCCTTCTTTTTTACAGCAGCATAGTATTCCATTGTGTAGATGTACCTAGAAAACAGAAACATCAGTCAGAAAGGATATATGCACCCCTATGTTCATAGCAGCACAATTCACCATAGCTAAGATCTGGAAACAGCCTCAGTGCCCATCAGCAGATGACTGAATCAGAGGGAAATTTTTAAAAGGCTGCTATTGCTGGCACTTCATGAGCAATCAGATAGTGACACCACGAGGATTGTCAGATAAAAGGTAGGAAACCCAGTTAAATGTGAAGTGTAGGTAAGGAATAGATGATTTTTAGTATGAGACATACAGTTTATCTAAACACCTTGGCATCACCTGAGGCTGGAGAGAGAGCGAGCAGCAGCCAGATGAAGCAGGAATTTGGAAACAGCTTTAAGAACTTTTTTTTCATTCTTGATTCAATGAGAATTAGTTTGAGTAGGTGAAAAATATGATAGACTTAAGCTTTAAAATTTTCCTTCTGCTGCTCTGTGGAGAGTGGACTAGAGGGGAAGGAATGGAAGCAGAGATACAGTAGTGAGGTTGTTGACAGGGTTCAGTTTAGTAAAGGTGGGGTCTTGGCCTACTGTAGTGGCCATAGGGATGCAGGAAAGCGGTTTGAATCTAGATACTTTGAGGGCATAGAATTCTAAAGACTTGGATAAGTGGCAAATAGTAAGGAAGTCATCAAGATAATTTAGGTGGGAGGACAGAGGGACCATATACTAAAATGTAGATTTGCCAATCTTTGGAGAATGTCTGAAGGGAGATTTCAAAAGTTAATATTTGCCCACATTAAATTTGGGATGCTTGTAAGATGTTCAAGTACAGATGCCAACTGGCAGATGGATATGTAGGTCTGAGACTAGAAAAGAGCTATGGGCTAAAAATATAAATTTGTCTTTAGCCAAATCTGGCCAAATGAACAGAAAAGAATTAGTTGCCCCTTTGTTTGGCTAGCTTTAAATCACTTAATTCCAGTTATTTCATTCTGAGAATGTAACTTGTGCTTTGATGGATAATTGGGAAAGTCTGTTTTCATATGCAAAATATTTCCAGAAACATTGCCTAGGGGAGAGTTACTTTAAAGAAAACATTCACTTTTTAATGCTCACCCAATGATATGTTTACTGATTTTAGAGAGGAAGCAGGGGTGGGGGGTGGAATGGGGAGAGAAACGTTGATGTGAGAAACATCAACTGGTTCAATCCCTGCTCCATATATGCCTGGAGCAGGGATTGAACCCAAAACCTTTTTGTGTACAGGATGAGGCTCCTACTAATGAGCCACCTGGCCAGGACCTTTTGCTGATTTTTTATTGAGAATATGTGTAGCACATTATATTAGAAGTTCTTTAAAATAATTTATTAGTTACTTTTCAAAATGCCCTAGATACGGGTAAGTGGCAAGTTTTATATCACACAATTTTTCATGGTCATATTTTGAAATGAGTGAGTGACTGTTGTCCTTTTAACAGAAATTGTATATCTCCTTGCTTTAATAAGATTCCAAGTTAAGGTGAAGAAAGGAAGTTATACACAATGCAGATATTCAACAAAATAATAATTGTATACTGCAAAAAATGAGTAAATTAAACTTCAACTATATATAACACAATAGTAATCAATAGTTTTTGTGAATATATTTTAGGGTATATAAGACTATGACAGCATGAACAAATTAAATTCACTTTTGTAAAAGAGGCCACTTAAGAGGAAAGAGGCAAATAATTTGACCTTGAAGACTTTAAATCAAGATTAATACAATCCACATGGCAGTTGTCTAGTTTGAAATTATTAAGAAATACTTCAAATACTGTATTGAAGTTCATACTATACAAATAAAGAAAATGCACTAGCATTTGATTAATATATGTAACAATTTCCCTTTTTCCCCTTGAAGTTTAATAAAGATCTTAATGCAGTAAGTGAAGATTTTTCAAAGCATGTTGAATGTTCTGTGTATTTCATGTTGTGCATTCACATTTCGATAGAATTTATTAGGCCAAGTCAAATGAACATGAATCTCTTAATCATTTTCAAGGTTTTAGAGCAGCGGTTCTCAACCTGTGGGTCGCGACCCCTTTGGCGGTCGAATGACCCTTTCACGGGGTCACCTAAGACTATCCTGCATATCAGATATTTATATTATGATTCATAACAGTAGCAACATTACAGTTATGAAGTAGCAACGAAAATAATTTTATGGTTGGGTCACAACATGAGGAACTGTATTTAAAGGGCCAGAAGGTTAAGAACCACAGCTTTAATGGGAAACTTAAAGTTGTAATCAACCTTTTGACTCACCTTATGAATCTGACGTATATCTTTCTTTAAAAGTCATAAAAATAATATACCCAGGTTAACCTTCCAGGTAGTGCCACAATTATTTTAGATAAAACAGGTGTCACACTTTCTATTTTTTTGAGATTAAATAACTGAGATAAATGTGTTTTTTTAAATTCTCACAAATAATTGTTGTGGGCTCTAATATTTGTTGGAGATGGTAGAGGAGAGGTAGTATGATGAAATTAAGGAGTGACTCACTGAAGTAGAAAATGAAAAGATTCATGTTGATGCTTTGAGAAGGGCTCACATGTACACATTGTATAATAACAATGATAATAGCAATAATGATAATAATAATGGTAACAAAATGACAATAATATAGAGGTTTTAATAGTTATTTATTCTAGTACAACTCTTACTAAACTTCTACAATGTTCAAAATAATGTATACTTTCTTACATAATACTCATTGTAAAATGGAGGTCTTCCTTTCTCATTATGTTTAGAATACTTACACCTTTAAAGATAGTCTATTCAGATATTGAAATAGTAATAACTTTGTAAGTTCCTACCAACTCTGATCATTGTAGAGAGATAAGGGAATACACACACACACACACACACACACACACACACACACACAGAGAGAGAGAGAGAGAGAGAGAGAGAGAGAGAGAGGATTCAGCATTTTATGAAGTTCTACAGGTATTTTTGATATATAGTCAGTTTTGGTACATTTATATGGATTAAAGTAACACAACATTAGAGTTGATTTTTTAAATCAATTGTTGCCCAATTTCTCAATATTAATTGAAATGGGCCTATTTTCTTGTATTTCAAAAGGGGAAACAGCATAAAAATTCATTATAAATACATTAGTGGTGGTGTTTTAGGATTGTATTACTTTTCTGCATCTTTATCTCCTTATGAAATATCTGTACTTATAACAATAAGTATGATAATACCTTATGCTTGAACAATAATAAATCTAGCATTTATTGATGACTTTCCAGATTCTGTGAAATGCTAACCTTCACAGCATCTTGCTAGATGTATATTATTGTCACAATTTTATAGATCATTATGGGTTTGTGAAAGGACCCAGCAAATAAGTGTCAGAAGCCAGATTTAGAATGCATATTATGTGTCTCTGTAGCCTGACTTTTTTTCTATACAGCATTAGGATTTTGCTTCCAATATAAGGTATAGTTTTTACAGTTTGAAAGCCAATTCACCTAAGTTATCTTTCTGAAGACACCATGGGCTAAGTTTGCTTGCTAGGCCAACATTAAATTTCTGTTTGGAGATCCGAAGAGCTTAAATGCCTTTCTCAAGTTGAAATATTCAGATTTCTTTTGTCTTCTTTTTTCTGTGGACTAAGCACCTACTTTGTAGAAGTGTCTGGAAAAATATAACAACATAGAAGATGCTGTACAGACCTAATAAGGAGGCCCCGGCATGCTATAGGGTGAACCTCTGTACCCATCCATGTAATTGGCAGTGCAAGAAAATACTCATTATACATAAAAACAATAAAGGCAACACAAGTCTAGAGGGAAGACCTTTATGTGTGTGTGAGTGTGTATGTTCGATCAGAGACGTGGGACTTCAGTTGGATCTTGAAGGAAGTATAAGATTTCATAGAAATAACGAGCCTCAATCCTAGGTATAGGCAAAGAAATGAAAGATATGCATTTTCTGGAACTGTTGTATGGCAAATGTAATTCTTCTTGGCACTTAAGAAAAACCCTTTTGATAGGAATCCTTATTTTCCTCAGGCTTAGGTACTTCTCAGAGGTTCAGAGATAGTTTTTTTTTTTAATTCTTTTTCAGGAAAGTTTTTCTTTTGTGATTGCATACACAGTGATTTTTAAAGCAACTGCCAAAGGATTCAAAATCATTGTTTACTTTTGTTTTTCATTACATGCTATGTAAATGTAATAGACTCCTTTCTGTTTCATCCAGGTCAAATCACTCAGCATTTTCTGACTGTGAGCATTTCATCAGCATTGCAAATGTTCTTATGTTAGATGTGTTCTTTCCCTTCCAGTGATTAAATTCTGCATTTTGAAAGTCTGAGCACCTTTTGTTCATGACCCATCACTTAATCATGGATGTTTCTTATTTTCTGGCAAGATGATTTTTTTTTCTGAACCAAAGTATATGGAAGCTAGACTATGCCTGTCATAAATGTTTTAACAAATATGGAAACTCCTTTTAAGCTTTGCACTTTTCACTTTTCCTTGGGCTTTTAATAATTACACAACAATCATATTTTCATAGATAATTATCTGAACCATCAAGAAAGTTCCTTATAGAAACTGCCTGCCATCATTTAAATAATATTTCTGTAGGAGCATATGTTAATTTTGATTAGCATCAGTTATCGTTTTTAGGTTGAATATATTTACCGATAATTACAATACCTTCATTTTATTTTGGCTTATTTCATTCATGTTCTCTTTCTCTCTCCCCCTCCTTTCCTCCCTCACTCCATCCCACTCTCTCTCCTCCCATGCACACATACAAACACTTGCAGCATACATACACACATTGAAAACCGCTCATGCCCATGCTGCTTTGAGCACTGCTTTTGATCATTTCCATGTTATCAGAAAAAGTGTGTGTGTGTTTTTTTCTAATTTCTACATTTTACTCATGATTGTCCTTTTATTGCTTTGCTTTGTTCTGCTAAATCATTTGCTTATTATTGGGCAAGATACAAACATAAAGTATATTTTCTTTCATTCCTGTTTTTCTTCCCCCTCTGTTTATGACCTCTTTTCTGTTTGCTTGTTTGTTTTTTAATCTCTCATGGACTTAGATAGAATAAAGAAAAGATAGAGTTTATCTAAAAAGGCATAATTAAGCAAAATATCTTGATTATACCAAAGACCAAAACTTTGTAAGTACTAAAATGGCACTCAATAGCACCACTGTGAAAGTTTCCAAATCTTAATTTTTTAAATAAATAAATTTATTGAGGTAATAACATTATATAAGTTTTGGTGTACAACTTAATAACACAACATCTGTATACCTCGTCTCCTTCAGTAACCATATATGTGATCCCATTACCCTCCTTGTCCTTCCCCCAACCTCTCATTTCTTTAATTTGAGAAAACAGTAGCAGAGAGCACATTGATATTGAAATCAGTAGATCTGAGTCTAAATTCTGATGTACCAGTTGCACTTGATTGGCATGTTACATCTCTTCCCTGGGCCTCAGCTTCCTCAACTGTAAATTGAAGGGGTTAGATTTCTAAAATGCCATGAATGTAAGAGAGAGAGCAGAGGGTCTCAAGTGTCATATTTCTCTAAAGGAAGCAACAATGTGATTGGTTTATGGCCTTTTTAATATATGATATTGGCTATATATTAAGTAGGAAATAAAAACTAGGCTTGTGAGGTTTTAGAGATGTTGTCAGATGATTGCTACAGATTAAGAATCCATAGAAATGTCACATATAACTGTACACTCTGTTAAAGCTTTAATGGTGTAAGGAAGTCTGAATAGTTATTAACTAAGAGAGGATGAATGGAGTAGAACAGGCTTACTCTTCTGCCTAATTGTATTTTCACATTGCATCTTGTAGACTAGCTAAAGGAAATAATTCTCATTTCTTTTCAATACTATCACATCTTCATTGTGCGTTGTGAATTGAGAATCATATTCTTCAAACAGATGTCTATAATTCCATTTTGGTACTCTTAAAAAATAACTGAGAATATGATACGGAGGTTAACAGGGGAAGAGATTAATATATTTCCTCATTCCATTGAACTGTTTTGTCATAGGTTGGCGAAAGATACGCTGGTGAATTTCCTCCTATTTATTTCTACCCCATGCTTACAGAATTATGTTTGAGGTGAATTCTGTTGAATTTAATTAGCATGATGGATTGTGAAAGCTTTAAAAAAAGACTGGCTGATGAGTTTTCCGTGTGTTTTTGTTGTTGCTATACAGCTCATGTCAGATTTCATGCAGTGTCCTCAACAATTGGAAGGCCAGAAACATGTTGGCAACCACTTTAATGGGAAGAAGAATATGGGTTCCTGGGTCTACATTTTATTGGGCTTGAGAGTATGAGCCTATTCCTTTACCTTTTCTAACTCAGTTAGTTTATTTTCAATTTAGAAATGATGAGGATGATAATGAATAATAAACTAAGTTTCAGAAGTTTAAGGTGCCTCAAATGAGAAAGTGAAGTAAATGTGCTCTGTAAGGGATAATACACATGTCAGGAGGAGTCTTAACCATTATTGATCAGCTTAACAATAATAATACAAAAATCTCTGCTGTTTGCATAGGTATATAGGTATCTTTTTTTCCAAATGCTAAACATGATAAGAATATATATTTTTTTAAATTTAAGAATAGATCATCATTTAGTTTATGAAAAGTTATTCTGTACTATGCTTGTACTAAGCACTTTTATATCTCATTAAAAGCTTAGAGGGGCTAATTTATTGGATATCACATACAACTAGTAAATGGCAGGCTTAGGATTTAAACACATGTAGGTCTGGTTTCTATGTTGCTCTCACATCTGCAGCATGCTGCTTTCTGCCTTGACCCCATCTTTATCCATTAGTTGCTGTCTTGATCCTGAAAACTACTTACCCTGCATTTCAAAGATATTAACTGTGGTTCAGTGGATTGACAATCTAACACAGAAAATAGCTTCAGTGAAGACTAAAACAAACTCAAGCACTAGGTACATTTTAGGATGGCTTTATTTTAAGTGCACAAGTCATTTAACCTCTCTAAACTGCTTGCTCTTTTCATCTGTAAAATGGGGATTTAGAAATATATTCTATATTATAGTGATATTATAAAATCAAGATGAGCTCATGTGAGCATAAGGGGGTCACAGTACCAGTGAATAAGACAGATTTTAACCTAATAGGGAAATTAAAATTCCATTTTAAATTTTATTTTTTAAAAAGATTTTTTATTGGTCTAATTAATAAAATAAACTGATGAACAAAATAGATCCAGAGGCATAGAAGCATGGAACAGACTGATGAATTTCAGAGGTAAAGCAGAGGTGGGGGTGGGGGGGCCAGTGGGAAGTGATTAACCAGGGAACTTATGTGCATATATGGACACAGACAATAGAGTGGTGAAGGTCTGGGAGGGGCAGGTACAGGGGGTAGGGGGTCAATGGGAAAAAAAAAACACCACAAACAAACAAAGGGGATATCTGCAATACTTTCAACAATAAAGGGAAAAATGATTTTTTATTGATTTTTAGAGTGAGAAGAAGGGAGAGGGAGAGAGAGAGAAACATTGATGTGAGAGCAAAACATTAATCAGCTGCCTCCTGCATGCCCCCTACTGGGGATTGAGCCTGGCAGCCTAGGCACGTGACCAGCAACCTTTTAGTGCGTAGGCCAATGCCCAACCAACTCAGCCACACCTGCCAGGGCTAAAATATTCTTGTAAAACATTCTTTGATTGACTTTCAGGTCTTGATTTACATGTTTTGTCTTTGTTTTGTGTTGGTAGTGATTGCCCTGATTAAATGCTAGCACTGGCATTGTTGTTTTTATATGTGCAAAGCATCTCTTATGGAAACAAAATGAAATGGTTCAGCTCCACCCAAAAATGTCGTGTTGTAGTCATTAGCAAGGTATTTATAATGTTTGTAAGATATCAATAATGGATTACAATATAAATATTTATGGAGAGTTGTGAGGTAGTTAGTTTCCATCAAGCTGGGGACATGCAAAATTGAATAGATACTGACACTAAACAAGACTTTGATTAAGTGGCTACAACATAATCCTTTTCCAATATTAAACAAATATCAGCTTTAACATTGTTTGAAGAAAGTGGGTTTTGAAATTTCGGTAGCAGCTCAAGTCTTCCTAATAAAATCTGTTATTTTAATGGATTCTAAATATACAAAGCATGACTTTTAAATATCTTTATGTTTTCTAAGTTTACATAGTGGATAGAAAAAAAATTATAAAAAAATGCCTGTGTAATAGCACCCAGATATTTTGGAAATAGAAACATCAGATGCTAACAGTTTTATCCTCAAGTACGAATGATTGTCATATTAAGACATTCAAATTGATTTGAACATTTCTCTCCTCTATTTTGATGCTTCATTTTTTCCCTCTGGGAAATTATTAAGAAAGTCTAATACTGCTAGAAAAGTATAAAAATTCTGTTTAGTAAGCTTTTAAGAATTAAATTGTACCTAGATAGTAGTTGTAATAAGAGCTTGAGCACAGGCATACCCATAAGCTGCTGTACGAATTTCCTGGAACATAAAAGATGTCAACTCTGAATCAAAGGTCTTCTTATGGATTCAGTCCACAACCAAACCATCCCTATGGCATAACTAAAGAATGATGTAAGCCCTTTTAGAATATCAAAGAAGAGTCCACAGGCCATGTTTTTTTTTGTTTGTTTGTTTTTGCTACTGCTTTAAAAATATGAACTTACATAAAAGTCATAGCAAAGCTGCTACAGAATTGTTTACTCCAAACTGACAGATAGGGCCAAATGATTATTTCTTGATTTTTAAACTTTCATGCTAATAAAATATTGGAGCATCATCTGATGCACGCAAAGAATGTAACTTTGTTTGCCTAATAATCAATGACAGACAAATGTGCCAAAGGTTTATGTTCTTTTGAGGTTAGAGGTTGACCTGTAGAAAGTAATACATTTCTATAGTTTGATAGTTCTGGTGACATATCAACTCCAATGGTTATATGGTTTTATAGCTTAGTTGAAGGTGAACTTAGCAAACACTACATCTAATTTGCAAATTTATTTTAACTTTCCTTTGTAGCTATTTTATCTTTCTGCTGATTTCTTCATAAATATGTGAATCTTTAACAGGAACTAACTAGTACTTTGTTGGAGAATCTGATCTCTTAAGCTATGATATTTACACTAGTATGTGCCCCATTTTATAGATTATTAAATTGTGGCACAGCAAGCTTAAATAACTTCTGCAAGTCAAACAGATAAGAAAGGAGTATAGCTGCACTTCAAATCCATGCATTTTAGATTTAAAGTTTGAGTTCTTAACCATAATCAACCTGGGCTTTCTTGTTTACCAATATATTTATTAATTACATAGCAATCAAATCCCTAGTCTACTCATGCAATATGCAAGGCATGAATTGCAGCCATGTGTGTACAAATACTTGCCCTGACTTATCACCTTTTGCTCCACATAGCTGTGGAAACCACTCCACCCTATCTAATAATGAGGGGATATGCAAATTGACCATCATTCCATCACAAAGACGGCGGCACCCACAGCGGAGGCGGGGTTTCCGTAAGACAAGATGGCTGCGCCCACAGTGGAGGCCAAGTTCTCGTAATGAGCTTTAACGAGCAATCAGCAGGGACCTGAGGCTGCATGGCACTGGGCTGAGGCAAGGGACCCGAGGCTGCATCCCTTGCCTGGTGGGGCTTGACAGGGGACCTCAGGCCGCACCCCCACCCTGGCACCAGGCTGGGGGACCTCAGGCCATGCCCCCTGCCAGCAGGGCTTGACGGGGTACATAAGGCCGTGTCCCCGGCCCAGCAGGGCTTGACGGGGGACCTCAGGGTACTTGCCCCACCCCAGTGCTGGGTCAGGGAACCTCAGGCCACGCCCCCTACCCTGGCACTGGGGGACCTGAGGACGTGCCACCTACCCAGTGCTGGGCTGAGGGACCTGAGGCTGCACCCTTGCCCAGAGGAGCTTAACACGGAATCTGAGGTTGCGCCCCCTCCCAGCGCCGGGCCAGGGGACCTGATGCTGTGCCCTTACCCAGCGAGGCTTAACAGGGGATCTCAGGTTGCATCCCCCGCCCAGCGGGGCTTGATGGGAGACCTCAAGGCATGCTCCCCACCTGGCAGGGCTTGACGAGGGACCTCAAGGCATGCCCCTGCCCTTGCCTGGCCCGGGCTAGGGGACATTAGGTTGTGCTCCCCACCCTGCACCGAGCTGGGGGACCTCAGGCCGCACCCCCTGCCTGGCGGGGCTTGACGCGGGACCTCAGGCCATGCTGTCCACCCTGGCACCAGGCCTGAACATTAAAAGGGAATTAATTAGAGGAAATATTTTACGTAAAGTGCTTGAGACTCAATTTGCAGTATAGTATAGTTCAATATGTTTATACTAGAGGGGACCTGAGGGTGCGCTGGGGGACTTGAGGCTGTGCCCCCCCACCTTGCATGCACCTGGAGACCTGAGGTGGCACCCCTCACCTGGCGCCGGGCCAGGGGACTTGAGGCTGCGCCCCCCGCCCAGTGGGGCTTAACAAGGGTGGAGCTGGACTGGTCTGGGTCTCACACAACAGGCGTGGGGCCGGCTGGGTCTGAGTCTCATGCGATTTTGAGGCACCACGGGTGGGCAGGGACTTGACTCTGGGTCCCGTAGCACACCCCAGACTCTGACAGGAGGAAGATTTTCATACACATTTTACTAATTTCCTTTCATCTCTGACACTTCTATTATAGAAAAAGGGCAAATAACAATATTAAAATATTTCCTCTAATTAATCCCCTTTTAATATTCATGAATTTTGTGCACTGGGCCACTAGTCCTATATAATAAAACTCTAATATGCAAATCAACTGAACGGCAGAACGACCAGTCGCTATAATGTGCACTGACCACCAGGGGGCAAATGCTCAACACAGGAGCTGCCCCTGGTGGTCAGTGCGCTCCCACAGGGGGAGTGCCGCTCAGCCAGAAGCTGGGCTCACAGCTGGCTAGCGCAGCGGTGGTGGTGGGAGCCTCCCCTGGCTCCGCTGCAAGCAGGCAGTAAGGAGTGAGGTGTCAAAGTCTGCGAGAGCCCTGGACTGTGGGAGGGATATCTGACTGCCGACTTAGGCCCGGGGGAATGGGCCTTAGCCAGCAGGCAGACATCCCCTGTGGGGTCCCGCACTGTGAGAGGGTGCAGGCTGGGCTGAGGGACCCCACACCCCCCAGTGCATAATTTCGTGCACCAGGCCTCTAGTATAAACATATTGAACTATACTGTACTGCAAATTGAGTCTCAAGCACTTTATGTAAAGACCCTAAATCAGGAGAATAATTGTCCAATTATTCATCAAAGATTTCTAACAATGCTTCCAGATCATGTATTCTGCTTAATAGAGGTGAACTAATGATGAGGACACTTTTGAATGGTCAAGGAATTGTTTCCAACCTAAATCTCATTTAAAATGACAATTATAAAATATAAGACCAAGGCTGTTGGTCCTGATAGGTACAGTGGGGCCTTGACTTATGAGTGTCCCGACTAACAAGTTTTTTGAGATACGAGCCGTCTCTCTCCGCCGATTTTTTGCTTTGAGTTGTGAGCTAAAATTCAGGTTATGAGCCAGCTTTAGATACCCCACCACTAGTTGGAGCAGCAAACGTCACAGTGAACACCACAACATCAGCCCAGCATCACGTGTCTCACTCGTTCACTTTTGATTTGACATACGAGTAATTTGAGTTACGAGCTCCATCACAGAATGAATTAAACTCGTAAGTCAAGTCCCCACTGTATTAGTAGTTTGTGTTCTGAGCTTTTATTTGGTAACTCAGAGGTGATCAGAACAACTGTACAACTGATTACTTGGTAATTATGACATCAGCAGCTAAATGAACTGTCCTGTGATTATTTGCATACAAACCTCAGGTGACTGGGACTAGTTCCTAGAAGCGTTTTTGGAACCTTGAGGGATAGAATCTCTGTAGCTGTGGGCTTAAGGCTCCCTGGGGCAGGGAGAACTGTCTTTATAGAGACTGTCTGGGGCACCAGATATCATGAGATAGTTTGGGAGGTTTTGCTGTCTCCATCACAGAGCTGGAGAAAGAAGAAAATTAAATAAAGTAAGGGATATAGATGAGGTCACAAAATGCTGACCTTGGTACTCCAGGTTGACCACCTTTAAAAATATTCCCTTTAGGTGGTACAGTCGAGGCTTTGCAGATTTGAGATATGGTCAGACTCACCTCAAGTGGCTTAAGAAATTCATCACTTTTGTATAAGTCCATTTCTTGTTTTGAAGCACATGGGTAAAAGGATACTTTCTAAAAGAGGTTTATACAACTCTAAAGGGCAAGGATTCACAGTCCGTCTTATTGACCAAGGTTAAAGCAAACTCATACCAATGAAAAGAGTTCACGGTGGGTTTTGTCAAGGTCAGGGACTGGAGAACAGTGTGTGTTTAGGGAGTAGGGAGCAGTTATGCCCAGGATCACTGTTATAATTAAGGTGACTTACACAAATTAAACAAAGCACTAAGTAGAAATATTAGATACAAGCAATTGCTCTGAGTTTGCCTTGCTTTCTATTATAATACTGTTTGCAAATTATGTAAAATAAACTTTGTTTGGGCTGCTTTATTGTGACTGTGATATATGTCAAATACTAAATGCTTCTTATTTCAGTTAAAAAATTTAGACCTGTGTATTAAATATCGGATTCAAAAGTTATGTAACTTTCTTTTAAGTTAAACATTAAGTCTTTTAAAGAAATAGTTCAAAAACACATTGATTGCTTTGCATTTGTGATCAGACCAGAGAATTTGATCCACATCACTTAGCTGGTACTATTTAGTTATGTACTTTTTATATTGTAAACTGTTGTGACAAATTGTGTTGACAGAGTAAAGCATCCTTTCTTCCATGTCATGGAGGTATAACCACTCTACCACATCAAAAGGCCCAGGAATTGTTCCATCATAGGTCTTACACTCAACACTCCAGCTGCCTGAGAGCATTTCCGTACAGGGAAAATGTACTCATGTTTCACTAACTATAAGACTGTCATGATTTTATGCATTTCAAAGAGACAATTCTATTGTGTTTTGTTCCCAGTGACTAAAGCATCAAAACCTTTTGTTCCTGTAATGTGCCATTATGACCCATGAAAGCTTTGGCTTTGTGTGGCACCCAGCTAAAACTGGACATTTGTTTCTATTCTGCTTGTTCTCTCATTGTGCACATAGTTGAAAGAGAAAGTGGTATATGTTAAAAGTGTGCCCTGATGTATTGTTAGTTTTACAGTTTAAAAAAAGGGGAGGGGACCTCAAACAGAAGACCATATATCCAAGATGAAATTAATCATTTTATATATTTATTTATTTAGTTAGTTAGTTAAAGTTTTTATTGTTGAAAGTAATACATAAGTCTCCTTTTTCCCCCATTGACCTCTCCCCGATGCCCCCACCCTCGAGCACATGCCCTCACACCCCCCCACCCCCTATCTATGCCCATTGGTTTTGCTCATATGCATGCATATAAGTCCTTTGGTTGATCTTTTACTCCTTCACCACTCCCCTTCCCTCATAGATGGACAGTCTGTTCAATGCTTCTATGACTCTGGTTCTATTTTGGTTCCCCAGTTTATGTTGTTCATTATATTCCACAAATCAGTGAGATCATGTGACATTTATCTTTCTCCAAATGGCTTATTTAACTTAGCATAATGCTCTCCAGTTCCATCCATGCTGTTTCAAATGGTAGGAATTCCTTCTTTTTTACAGCAGTATAGTATTCCATCATGTAGATGTACCACAGTTTTCTAATCCACTCATCTGCTGATGGGCACTTAGGCTGTTTCCAAATCTTAGCAATTGTAAATTGTGCTGCTATGAACATAGGGGTAAATATATCTTTTTTGATTGGTATTTGTGTTTTCTTGGGCTATATTCCTAGAAGTGGGATTACTGGGTCATTTTAAATTTTTTGAGGAAACACCTTACTGTTTTCCACAGTGACTGCACCAGTCTGCATTCCTACCAGCAGTGCAAGAGGGTTCCTTTTTCTCCACATCTTCTCCAGCACTTGTCATTTGTTGATGATAGTCATTCTGACAGGTGTGAGATGGTACCTCATTGTTTTTTAATTATCCCCAGATATCACTTAACATGAATCAGAGAACAGAGTTTCAATGTTGAAAACCTCTTTTCTTCTGCTTTGTGCATCTTTTCTCTCCCATTTTTAACCAACTATATAAATATGGGAAGAAAGAAATTTGCAGGGACACATTTAAGAAGATTTTAGCTTTGTTAATTGTAAATACCATATGAGTAAATATTGTGATGTAATTACTCTTTATTTTTTACTAATAATTGGTCCACAATAATGTTTTAAAAAACTGCTTTTCTTAATGTGTATCAACCTTACTACTTTTTGAGCTTGGATCCACATGTTAAGTGGGACATAAACACTTTGAGAGGATAATGGTAAGGAAATTTGAAAATCTTATATTAGGAGTAGTTGAGAGAACTGATATAGGTAAGAGAAAATATGATTGCTATCTTCAAATACTTTAAGAGTTGTGAAGGAGAGAGGGATTAAACTCATTATGTATAGCCTTCCAAAAGATTACAGCTAGGAAAAAAAGTAGAAGCCACAGAGAGTTAAGTTTCAACTTAAGAGAAGGAAAATATTGAGTCCAAATTGTCTGAGGAAGGAGCAGACTGCCTCTGCAGGGAATGCATTCTGGATCAATGGAAGTATGTAAGTGCTATTTGCATTCAATTACAAGAGTGCTCTACAATGACACTGAGTATTAAATGAGAAGTTGAAATGAATGTGTTTGTTTGATTCAATAAAATATTGCTATGGTCAATATTTACATGGTAAGTTGATCAAACATTGGGTCAGGGTTTCTTTTAAATAAAAAGTATCTTCTAATTTTCTTGGATACTTTCGTTCATCTACTGCAAAAGAAATAAACCAGTAGAATAGTGTAGGAAAATAGATACATTTGCCCCTTTATAGTGCAGAATCATTCAATGTGACAGGTTACTGGAACTTTTGAAATTATTGAGTCCAACCTATTAATTTTACCAGTTTAGAAACTGAAACTTAATGATGTGACTGGCCCAAATTCATAGAATCAATGGGAGGGCTGGAGTTGAGAGGTGGGATTCTAATTCTCAGTTTGGTATTTTTGCTGCAAGAGTTGACGAGGATGTGTACTCTGCACTAGAATGCTATGAGCGGCTATAAGAATTGCTTCACGCTAATAAAAGAGGTGTCCAGACTCATTTTGTGTGTGTGTGTGTGTGTGTGTGTGTGTGTGTGTGTAAGCTTGCACACCTATGAGCTAGAACAGCGATTTTTAATCTTTTTCATCTCATGGAACACATAAACTAATTACTAAAATTCTGTGGCACACCAAAAAATGTATTTCTTTACCAATCTGATAAAAGTAGGTATAATTTTGATTCACTTGCATAAGATGGCTATTGTGTTAGCTGTTGTCATTTTTTTTATTTGGCAATCTAAAGGAAAAGAGGTTAGTACCCCTGACTAAATAGTCAGGTACTGCATGTTTTAAAAATTCTTGCAGCACACTGGATAAAAATGGCTGAGATAGAACTATTTGACCTCAGGGTTTATTTCCTAATTGTCCTGACTGGTTGCTTTAATATTTCTCCCTTCATTCATATATACTAGAGTCCTAGTGCATGAAATTTATGCACTCTGGGGGGGCGTCCCTTAGCCTGGCCTGTGCCCTCTCACAGTCCGGGAACCCAAGGGCATCCGGACATCCTTAGTGCTGCCACAGTGGTGGGAAAGGCTCCCGCCACTGCCACTATCCTCGCCAGCCATGAGCCCGACTTCTGGCTGAGTGGTGCTCCCCCTGTGGAAGCACACTGACCACCAGGGGGCAGCTCCTGCGTTGAGCGTCTGCCCCCTGGTGTCAGTGCACATGATAGCGACCAGTCCTTCGCTGTTCAATCGATTTGCATATTAGCCTTTTATTATATAGGATGTATACATAGGATATGTATATAATTTTATTGATTTCAGAGAGGAAGGGAGAGGGAGACAAAGATCAATGATGAGAGAGAATCATTGATTGGCTGTCTCCTGCATGCTCCATACTGGAGATAGAGCCCACAACCCAGGCATATGCCCTGACTAGAATCAAACTGTGACCTGCAGGTTCATAGGTTGATGCTCAAACACTGAGCCATGCTGTCTGGGCATTCCCCCTCCTTTATATTCTGTTTGTCCTCAGTTCTTTGAAGCTCAAAGTAATGATTTACAGGACCTCTAGTTCTCAATTTATAGCATTAAACCAAAATTATAGTTTCCTGGATTCAGGTATTGTTAAAAATGAGGATAACTTTTAAAATATACTGAAACAGGAATTTTAGGGGAATATAGGCAGGTTTAGGAAATTTTTAGGATTGGGTCCATGGGAAAAACATAGGGCTACAGACTGGGAGAAGGTACATCTCCATAACACAAGGAAGCCAGGTGAGTTACATTTCCCTAAGACAAGGGAGCAGCAACAGACACATCTCCATCACACAAGGAAGCCAGGTGCAGGTATATTTCCATAAGACAAGGAAACTGGAAGAAGCCAGAAAAAGTCTATATTTACAAAATGAAGAAGGAAGAAAGCCCAGAAGGAATAGGAGGACAATGAGGGAGGAGGGCCTCAGGAGTCACTATAGTAACCAATTCGAAAGGGAATATTGACCAATCAGAAGGGATATCAGGACACAGGAACTGCAGCCTTTCTAAACCATGGAAACAGGAAGTCAGTGGGACCCTTTCCCCCTCCCCACATGGGAGTCTGAACTTGTTCTTCAATAAATCTCCACCTTTGCTATACCACCTTCTGTCTGCAGAGTCATTCTTCAACTCCTACAGACAAAGAATTCGGGTTCCAGTCCAAAAATTCTATATCAATACCAGGAAGTAGGATTTCTTTTTCTTTTTTTTTTTTTGTCTAGTTGTATTATGGAGGTCAATATGACTCTTCAGGTATCTGTCCCACCCATATTCATCTCTCTCTCTCTCTCTCTCAGATGGATATTCAATATTCAATTACAGGCTGAAAGCAAGAAAGATGTTTGATTATTGTTATTGCTGAAGAAGCAAGGGTTAAAGTTGTATCCAATATTAGTTTATATCTTTGGTTTTGTCTGTTTTGTGAATTTTGTTGATAAAGTGTACATATAGCCAGAAAAGGTGGTCACACTTATTAATAACATTGAAGAAGATAAAAGTGTTCTGAAATTCATGTACATATACAAATATTTCTGAGTGACAAACCTGCTCGTTTTATTTATTCTCTTGGTAAAGGGTGTCCCAAAATTCACGCAAGAAGTAATTTTGATAGAAAACACAGGTTTATAATTAAAATTGTAAATATTTTATTGATTCATAAAGTATGCACTATAGGGTTATGTATGGAATAGCATATCAGGTAAATGGCCTCCACAGCTTTGCTGGCACATACGCAGTCTTTTGTTGAAATTTTCCATGACCATTTTGCATAAATGTGGCTGAATTTCGATGAAGCTCATTTTCATCTTGATGGCTTGGTTAATCGACAAAATTGTCACATTTGGGGTTCAGAAAATCCACGAGTGATTGTTGAGAAATAAATGCATCCACAACGTGTCACTGTTTGGTGTGTATTTTGGAGTGGAGGCATCATCGGACCATTGTTCTTCGAAAATGCAGCTGCTCAGGCAATAACAAAAGAGTGCGTATGTGCCAGCAAAGCCGTGGAGGCCATTTACCTGATATGCTATTCCATACATAACCCTATACTGTATACTTTATGAATCAATAAAAAATTTATAATTTTTAATTATAAACCTGTGTTTTCTATCAAAATTACTTCTTGCGTGAATTTTGGGACACCCTTTAGTTGTAAGAGACCTAACCAATATCAAGGTGTCCTCTCCTCTTCTCTGTGCATGTTGTAGTTTTCTGAGTAGGTAGGAGGCAATTTCTTATGTCTGAAGCTTAATGGCTGCCAAAAATTGACCATTCAATGTGCTCATTCCCACTTAATTGGCCACTTGCTTCTCTTTTTCTGAGAACACAAGAGACCAATTGTACCTGTATTGAGCCTGATGAAGATTCAGAAAAGGATATTTTAACAATTCTATTTTGGTGTGTTATTCATCCTTTTTCACAGGAATAAAAAAGTGACATTTTCACATTGCAATGTGTAGCAATATGTTTGTGATTATTTTACTTGTATTTGAATGTAAATTTTGTTGCAAAATACAGGTGATTTGACTTCTGTTATTCAGTGATTTTGTTCTTTGAATTTAAAAGGCACAATCAAAAGCCTTTTCTCTAGGTTGGTAATGCAAACTCTTTGATGAAAAAAAAATGCATAAAAAAAAGACTGGGAATTAAGACAAATGTTGTCCAAATTTAAAGATAAGGATAAAAAAGAAAATATACCTGTAATTTTGAATCTTTTACTAATTTCACTGCTTAAGTATTTTTAAAACCTGAAAAAAAACTAACAATGTTGACAGATGACTCTGAGTTCATTGATACTAAGTTTTATGCTCTACTTGTAGATTGTCTCTGTCATTAAAAAGAATCACTTTTTGTGGGAGATTTGCCAATCTGAATTACAATTCTCATTATTTAATGACCTCCAAGTAGTTAAATCCAATAGTTAATTATCACTCCTCACTTTAGATCTGTCAGCAGTAGTATTTGACATAGTTGATTGATCCTTTTGTGTTTCAAACACTTTGCCTACTCCCATGGTTCTCCTCTTAGCTTAATAGCTTTTCCTTTTTATTATGCTTCATTATAGTCCTTTAATCCTTCTATTTTATAAATGCTGGAGTGTCCCACAGCTAAATCTTTATATTTTCCCTCCTCTTTAACTACATTTATTTTTTTTAAAAACCCTCCTTAGTTAAATTTATTCCTAGGTATCTTAATTTTTTTGGTGCAATGATAAATGGAATTGTTTTTTAAAATCTCTCTTTCTGTAAGTTCACTATTGGTGTATTTAAAAAATGCCATAGAATTCTTGGCATTAATTTTGTATTCTGCTACATTGCTGAATTTATTTATTAAGTCTAATATTTTTTGATGGAGTCTTTAGGGTTTTCTATGTACAGTATAATGTCATCTGCGAATAATGACAGTTTTACATCTTCTTTTCCAATTTGGATACCTTTTATTTCTTCTTCTTGTCTAATTGCTATGGCTAGCACTTCCAGTACTATGTTAAACAGGAGTGGTGAAAATGGGCAACCCTGTCTTATTCCTCTTCTTAGGTGTTCCTGTTCTTAGGTGAAATGGTTTTAGTTTTTGCCCATTGAGTATGATGTTGGCTGTAGGTTTGTTGTATAAGGCTTTTATTATGTTGAGGTATGATCCCTCTATTCCCACTTTGCTGAGGGTTTTTATCAAGAAAGGGTGTTGGATTTCATCAAAAGCTTTTTCTGCATCAATTGATATGACTATGTGGTTTTTATCTATCAATTTGTTTGTTAAAAAATACCCTATATTTTTAAATATAATTTATAGGTTGATGACTTCCAAATATACTGTATCTGAAGAACGAAAAAAAAACCTCTTTCCCAAACTTCAGGATGTTATATCTAACTCCCAATAATACCTATTTACTAATAAACCTACTAGTTTACTCCAAATTAATATGTTCAAAGATAAATATGCAATTTCTGAGGTTATCCCTACAACCTGATTGTCTCACAGTCTTCTCTTCTCAGTAAATTGCAACTCCTTGTATTTAGTTGCTCAAGTCCTTCAGCGTTCCTCTTATGATCATACCTCATATGAAAGAGCTCCTGTTGATTTTACATTCTTAGCTAAATGAGGGACTTATATGTGGTGGACAAGCGAAAAACTCAGAATCACTAAGAGCGTTTTTTTATATGCCTTTTGGCCTTCTGTATGTCCATTTTTAAGAAGTGTCTATTTAGGTCTTTTGCCCATTTTTTGATTGGATTGTTTATCTTCCTTTTGTTAAGTTATATGAATTTCCTATAAATTTGGGAGATTAACCCTTATCAGATGTCACATTGGCAAATATGTTCTCTCATACAGTGGGTTTTCTTGTTATTTTGTTGATGATTTCTTTTGCTGTGCAGAAGCTTTTTATTTTGATGTAGTCCCATTTGTTTATTTTCTCCTTAGTTTCCATTGTCCTAGGAGATGTGTCAGCAAACATATTGCTATGAGATATGTCTGCTATTTTGCTGCCTATAGCTTCTTCTAAGATTTTTATGGTTTCCCTTCTTACATTTAAGTCTTTTATCCATTTTAAGTTAATTTTTATGTATGGTATAAGTTGGTGGTCTAGTTTCATTTTTTTTTGCATGTATCCGTCCAATTTTTCCAACACCAATCAGAAAGAATATATGCACACCTATGTTCATAGAAGCACAGTTTACAATAGCTAAGATTTGGAAACAGCCTAAGTGCCCATCAGTAGATGAGTGGATTAAAAAACAGTGGTACATCTACACAATGGAATACTATGCTGCTGTAAAAAAGAAAGAAGTCTTACCACTCACAACAGCATGGATGGACCTGGAGAGCATTATGCTAAGCGAAATATGTCAGTCAGAAAAGGATAAGTATTACATGATCTCATTCATTTTGGAATATAGTGAAAAACATAAAGGATGAACAAAAATAGATCCAGAGACATAGAAACATTGAGGGAGAGGTCAATGGGGGAAAAAGGAGACTTATGTATTACTTTCAACAATAAAAATTTAAATAAAAAAACAATACACACACACAAAAAAAACAAAAACAAAAAAAACCTCACAATTACAATGTGATATGTAAAGAGATAACTGTTTTGATCCCAAAGTGCCACTTACTCAGTGCCAGAGCAAAGGAGCAAAAGTGAAAAGTGGAACCAAATCACTTATTCATATTATAGAGCATATAACAAAATTGCTTGACACAAATGAGCTGTTTCTGTATTCTCATTTTATAGTGGTTTGTTTGCTTTTCATTTAAAGAGTTAGTATTTAATGTCTTTCCATCAGAATAATGTTTAATTGTGTAGATAAACAGCATATGAAGTAAATAGAATTTTATGATAGTTTTTAGTGTATGCATGTGTGAAGGTTTTTAATAATAGGGTATTCTAATGTTCTGTAGTGTTAATAAATAGTGTTTTTATTAATTTTGTAAAAAACATACAGGAAAGTTGGATGTATGGGACAAAGACATTTTTTTCAAAGCCATTAAGATTAACTTGACAACCCGATGCCCTGTAGCACTCCAATATTTAGTCCTACAAAAAAGGGACCATATTTAATAGCACTTAACATTTAGACGTTGTATACAGAATTTTGTTCTGACATTCTCCTAAATAACCATAATATAACCATCAAAACCAGAGAGTATTATTTGGGGGTTACTCTGAATATGTGAAAATATCTTTTCCCTTCAAACTTTAATTTATTCATTTATTTTTCATAGCATGAATTCTTATTTTATTTTTTTATTTAATGGATTGTAATCCAGTGTTATTTTTATATATTTTGATGCTCATTGTTCTTGGATTTGGACAATTTGAGCCCCTTCAAACCAGCTCCTCTGTTCTTTTGACATGTGTCTGATGTTCTGTGAGGACTTCCTTACTTTCTAAAAAAATGTGCGCCAGACTCATCTTGTACTTAACTTGCCCCAAACTTGGAATAAGTCTTTGTCCAAGGAGCTCTGATTCTTTTATTTAATTAATCCCCTTATGTGTATCAAATCTCCCATCACTGCCTTTAATCCCTCCCCTCCCCTGTGTGAATGTCACACTCCATGCTCAGGCTCTGATTCTTCATTCCTGGATATTCACATTCGCAATGCCATGGGATCACTCCTCACCATACTTGGACTCTGATTGAATTCTGACTCCTCAAGTCATGCTGTACCTTCTGCAGTGACAGGTTCCTCACTCTACTTAGATTCTGACACCCTGCTCTGGACGATTGAGACAACTGCCCTCTTTCCCACTATAGACTTTACCTTGCTCTATCTAACAATAGCTTCCAAATTAAAATACTCAGAAGAGGAAGACACCTACACAGTTCTTTTGATTGGTCAATAAAAAGTTTGGGAGCTTTTGAGAGAAGAAAATGCTCTGCTAGTACAGTATAAGAAAAAAAGGGGCAGAAGACAAGATTCATATTCTCAAGGAGTTTTCAAGGTAATTAGAGCGACAAGACAACTCATTTTATCTTTAGAATAATTCTGTAAGGCATAGATTAGTATCTGAGCACAGCTATTAAGAATATGAACTTGTTTTCTTTGAGGGGATAATTTCTCAGCAGTGTAAGAATACTATAAATGGAACTGAAGAGAAAAGGCTAATGCAAAAATGTGGGATGCTAAGCAAATTCTAGAAAGTCACAATGAAGAATTACACTTCTTTTTCTCTGCTTTTTTCTCAGTTTAGAATACATGAGTAGCAGAGATGAAAACCTTAGGAAAATCAAGTCATATTAATTTACATCATTATAATGCTACTGGGAACCCAGCAAACCAAGAAAATAACTACAAACTCCTAGCATGATAATTCCACAAACAGGCCAACTGTTTTCAATTTGCAAATAGAATATCAGACCATTCGGTGCTTTTCTTTTGAGTATTAGAGAAAATTTTCTGATGTTTCACAGCTGAATATAGTATTTAAGATAAATCCCATGGGTTTATAATTCAAATGAATGTGAGGGTAGGTGGAAAGGATTATAAGTACAAAGCTAACCTGTCAGATGAATGATACAGCAAACTATGATAATGGTAGTTAGGTCTGTTCTTGTTGCCTGCGATAAAAACAAACAAGCAAACAAACAGAAGACCAGTTGCAACTTCTTAGGTAAATGAAGGGATATATTGGCTTATGCAATCAGTAATGGCAGAAGTATAAATGGAAATGACTAGAAACAGAACCCTCATGTTACTAAGGCTATTATATTTCTCTTCCTCCCGTTCTTGGTCTTTCTGTGTGTTACCTTAATACTCTCCTGCCACTGACCACTTTTCAACACATGATTGTGGATGGACCACTGGAAGCTCTAAGTTCAGTTTTTTGCATCTTTATTACCAGAGAGAAGAGGCAATACTTGGAAAAATGCCAGAGAAAGGACTCTGATTGGGTGGATATATATCACACCTTTATTATCACAATTTTTACATCACAGGGTAAGTGTAGAGAAATGATGCTGTCTAAACTATGGCATGCAATCATCTCTAGAATGTGAGAAATTCAAATTACCATTATTGGAAGTCCTTTCTAGGACCAATAATAATGTGAGTGAAGTAGTTCCCCCAAGAAAGGGAAAATAGCATAACCTGTCTTTTGGGGAATTGCTATGAACCAGGAAGGTGTGGAATCCATATTTACTGTAACTTCTAAATGGGTTGCAGTGGCAACACTGATTTGATTCTTGATATATCTAGAATAAATATTTAAAACAATTATATCTTAAATAGATGAGAATAAGTAGATATGAAGGGAAATAAGATTTGTATATTAGGTCTAACTAGTAAAATAATAATGACTATAGATTATGTATATATAGTGTAATACTCAGAATAACTACTAAACACGGTATACAAAAAGATATACTCCAAAACACTCAAGATACATCAAAATAAAATTTTAAAAATATGTTCAAATAAACAATGGGCGGTTAGGAAAAAGAAAACAAAAACATACTGAACACACAGAAAATAAAAAGTAAGTTGGCAGACTTGAACCCATTATATACTGTCTACAAGATAATCACTTCATCCATGGCCAGGTGGCTTGGTTGGTTGGAGCATTGTCTGTACACCAAAGATTGTGATTCAATTCCCAGTTAGGACATACCTAGGTTGCAGGTTTGATCCCCGGTTGGGGCGTGTATAGGAGGCAACTGATAGATGTTCCTCTCTCACATCAATGTGGTCTTTTTCTCTTTCTCTTTTCTTCTTTCTCTAAAATCAATGAAAAAAAATCCTTGGGTGAAGATTTTTTAAAATCCCTTCTATAACAATATAGTCAGTTTAAAAGTAAGAGGCTAGAAATATATATTTCTAAAATAAAATAAAATAAAACAAAAATAAAAACAAAATAGAGAAAAGCAATGTAAGACAGAGTTAGTACTCTAAAGAAACAATAGCAGAAATTTAAAAAGAGAACTATCCTACCAACCCTGAAGACAACAAACAGTTAATAAAAAAAATTCTATGAAGAATTCACCATATATTTGACAAGTTAGTTGAAATGGACTTCAAAAAACAAAACAAAAACTACTACAATTTATCTGATATAGATAATTTGAATAGCTCTATAACTATTTAGGAAATTAACTTTATAATATAAAAAATAAAAAATAAACAAATTCTTAATATCCAAGAAGTTTCACTTGGGACATCTATCATGCTTTAAAAGAATTAACACCCATTCTACACACTGTCTTCTAGAAAATAGAAAAGGTGGGAAATCTTTTTAATTCATTTTATGAAGCTAGTATTTCTCTGATAGCAAAAAGCATACAATGACAATACAAGAGAGCAATACCATCAGTCAATATTCCTCATAAAATAGATGCAACAGTCTTTAACAAAATATTAGCAAGTAGAATTTAACAATATAAAAACCAATTTTATGCCATGACCATGTGGGATTTATGCCAAAGATGAAAGGATGGTTTAGTATTAAAAAAATTATCATGTAATCCACTTTGTTAACAAGCTAAAGAATAAAAAAAATCACATAATCACATAAATTTGTACAGGAAAACATTTGTAAAAATCAATATACATTCATTATAAAAAATTATTCCACTAAATATAGAAGTGGACTTCCTCATCTTGATGAATAAATGTGACTAAATTTGGAGATGGAGGGATCGCAGCATCATTCTACTTTCATTGCTCGGAGGATGACGTTCAAATTGCCTAATAAAGCCGACTAGGCCTGTCATGAGGAGATCTATTTCCTGGCCTCCTCTAGGGCTTCTCTTATCTTTTCCAGCCAAGCAGACCACCATCTTTTAGTCCCTTTAATAGAGCATTCTCTTCTCCTCAAGGTCTTTGAGAAGGCAAAATTACAGAGGTAATTAAGTTAAAATGAAGTCATTAGAATGGGCCCTATCCCAATCTGACCAGTGTCCATACACAAAGAGGAAATAAGGACACAGACACACACAGAGGGAAGACCATGAAGACACAGGGGGAAGATGGTCATGTACAAGCCAAGGAGAGTAACCTCAGAAGAAACCAACACAACACCTTTCTTCTGTACTTACGTTAAACCTCCAGAAATGTGAGAGAAAAATTTTTGTTGTTTAAGCCACCCAGTCTGTGGTACATTACTATGATAGCTTTAGCAAACTAATACAATATACAAAGCCAATAGCAAAAACAAATAATCCAATTATAACATGAACAACATAGAAACTTTTTACTAAAGAATATATACAGATTGTAAATACCCACATTAAAAGATATTCAACATCATAAGCCATGTGGAAAATGCTATTTAAAACTCCAATGATATTTTACTAAACACCTATCAGATGGCTAAAATAAAAATTATAGACAAAACCAAATGCTGACATAGATGCAGAGCAACTCAATTACTCACACATTTGAAATGTAAAATGATATGGCCATTGTGGAAAACTATTTTCACTTTCTTAATAAACTAAATATGTAACTACAATAAAAACCAGTAATGCACTTCTGTCATGTATTTCAGAGAAATAAAGAATTATGTTTATACAAAAAGCTTATCACAAATTTTATAGGAGCTTTATTCACATCAGCCAGAAACTAAAAACAACCCAAATGCCCTTTAATCCAAGAATTTTGAAACAGTGGTGCATTTCTAAGATGAAATACTACTAAACAATAAAAATGAACATACATTCACGGCTGAAATACTATTAAGAAATAAAAATAAGCATTATGCTAAGTGAAATAAGCCAGTCAATGAAAGAAAAATACCACAGGATCTCACTCATTTATGGATTATAAAGACCATTATAAACTGATGAACAAAAATAGACACAGAGGCAGAGCAGCATCGAACAGACTGTCAAACTACAGTGGGAAGGCTGGGGAGGGTTAAGGAGGGGGGGTAAGAGATCAACCGAAGGACTTGTATGTATGTGTATAAGCATAACCAATGGACACAAGACATTGGGGGTAGGGGAGGCCAGGTGAAGGTCAAGGGGGGGGAAATAATGTAATACTCTTTGTAATACTTTACCAGTGGTCGGCAAACTCATTAGTTAACAGAGTCAAATATCAACAGTACGATTGAAATTTCTTTTGAGAGCCACATTTTTTAAACTTAAACTATATAGGTAGGTACATTGTTATTATTAACTTAAGGGTACTCCTAAGGCTTAGGAAGAGCCACACTCAAGGGGCCAAAGAGCAGCATGTGGCTCGCGAGCCGCGGTTTGCCGACTATGGCTTAAGCAATAAAACAACATTTAAAAAAAACAAAACAAAACTATCAATGCATGCAACAACCCAAATTAATTCTCAGGAAATATTGCCGAGTGAAAAATAAAAACGTATCTCAAAAACGTGCACACTTTGTGCTTCCATTATGCGATATTCTTAAAATGTCAAAATTCTAGAGATGGAAAGATATTAGTAGTTGCCTGGGTTAAATATACAAAAAAGATTGGAGAGAAATTGGAGAGTATATTTATAACAAGAATCCTTGTAGCATTGGAAATGTCTTGTATCTTTATGTATTAATGTCAGTGTCCTTGTTGAGAGCTTCTACTATAGTTTGGAAAACATTAATTTTGAGAAAAACTACCTTTTTGGCCTTATAAGGCATTTTAGACACTGATAGATTTGTGATTTGCACGTTTTCCTTGTTGTATTAGTTTTTTTGGTAATGTCTCTCCCTATCTAAGTTCATATTTGTTTTTACTTAAGACAGAATAAATGGTTCAAATAATATACTGACATTACATTTGATTTGAAAAATTTGATAGGGAAATTATTTGACCAGTCTCTACCTCCTGTTTACTTAAAATGATATCTGGCCTAACATACAAAAAATTATCATCTGGTCCCAATTAAAATAATCAAGTTATGAAGAACCAAAAGAGAGAAACCATTTAATTTTGGCAGATTCTGACAAAATATCAAACTGGAAACAGAACCATAAGCCAAGTTTTATATATTGCAATTTAGCAGGAAAATCCTCATACCCATGGCACACTGATTCTTGATCTCAGCTGCTGTTCCAAATTGATTTCCAAATATTTTCTTTGCTTTGGTTATGACTGAATAGTGGTCAGACTAGACCAGTGATGGCAAACCTTTTGAGCTCAGCGTGTCAGCATTTTGAAAAACCCTAACTTAACTCTGGTGCCGTGTCACATATAGAAATTTTTTGATATTTGCAACCATAGAAAAACAAAGACTTATATTTTTGATATTTATTTTATATATTTAAATGCCATTTAACAAAGAAAAATCAACCAAAAAAATGAGTTCGCGTGTCACCTCTGACACGCCTGTCATAGGTTCGCCATCACTGGACTAGACTTTACCCTTAGAGAGACCTTTTCAATGCCAGTATTTGAGCCAGCTGGGAAATCAAGAAATGGACACTCAACTTAAATTGCTAAATTTTATTAAGAAAGCAATTCTATGAAAATTCCCACAC
>NW_005370994.1:2868898-2891541 GCF_000412655.1 Myotis brandtii
CTATAAGTATCAGCAAATGTACTATATGGAGCACACGGATTTGTCATTTTCAGGGCATTACTGTCACTCATTTGTCTTGATGTTCATGTGAAATATCATCAAGCCACTGACAGTTGGTGAAAATTCCTGTGGACACACTCAGACTATGAGAGTCTTTGTTTAAATTCCTGAGTTTCATGGTTTCTTCTGGAAATTTCAGGGATGTCATTTGAAGAAAACTATGTTCACTGAACAGAAATCAGTTTCTGTCTTGGTCATCTTCAATTTCAAGGAACCCAGAAATATTTCAAGGCTTACATTCTATTCAACAAGATGTTCTGGCTCAGGTCAACATTTTGTACATTCAAATGAAGGAGCTTATTGTTTAAATCTTTCTGTATTTTACTTAGTCCTTCCTGCAAGATGTTTTTTCCTACACTATTTCCTCTACTCAAAGGGTAAAAATAAGGTGTTACAACATGCAGGCCTTCAGAGTGCAGATCACCAACAAGCTCATAGCATGATGTGACTGCTTGTCTTCCCTAATAGTTGAGAGTCATCAAAGAATCAATAATTGCATGGTACCAGGTACATTGTAGGTAAATTAGTATCTGTGAAATGAATAACTGGGGAAGAGGGTAAGGGAATAGGAGGTGCAGGCTGAAATCTGGAGGCTAAAACTCTTTCTGTTTCTTTCTTACTCGGTCACTTACTCCTAACATTTCTGATTAGTTAGTTGAACTTGGTATTTGTTTTATTTTATCTATATTTTAATTCTCAGGTATCATAAAATTAGCATATTAACACTTTCTTCTTATAAAAGTTGAAGAATAATAATAATGTTTGATCTCTAAACCTAAAGTATCCTTTCAATACCCCTTGTCCACCTTCACAATGCTCTTATTCTTTCTCTGGAAGTTAGGAAATAATAGCAACACTAGTATTTACTTCAAACATATCATTTTGGAGAGTTCAAATAGTATATGTATTTAGGGATAGATGAGAGAAGAAAAAGGAAAGGAAACACGAGAAGATACAGCAGATAATTTTATACATATTAATGCTGTGACCTCTTTAAGTTTCCAGATGAACTTCTGTCTCAGGGCCACAATCTTATTCTCAGTGATTTTGGGTTCCATCCTGTCCATAGTACCCCTCCCCCCAGTAGATTACTCATGCATTTTCCAGTAATATAAAATATTTTGCAGGGTATATGTTGTACCTTCTTCTTTGGTATTATAAATACACTAGAGGCCCGGTGCACAAAAATTTGTGCACTCGGGGGGTCCCTCAGCCCAGCCTATGCCCTCTTGCAGTCTGGGACCCCTCGGAGGATGTCCACCTGCTGGCGTAAGCCCGCTCCCTGGGGGATTGGGCCCAAGCTGGCAGTCAGACATCCCTCTGGCAGCCTGGCAGCCCTTAGGGGATGTACACAGGCCAGTTGGGAGCAGGCCTAAGCTGCAGTCGGACATCCTTAGTGCTGCTGAGGAGGCAGGAGAGGCTCCCACCACCACTGCTGTATTGGCAGCCATCAGCCTGGCTTGTGGCTGAGCAGAGCTCCCCATGTGGGAGCGCACTGACCACCAGAAGGCAGCTCCTGCATTGAGCGTCTGCCCCCTGGTGGTCAGTGTGTGTCATAGTTACCAGTCATTCCCAGTCTTTCTGCTATTAGGGTCAGTTTGCATATTACCCTTTTATTATATAGGATAGAGGCCTGGTGCACGGGTGGGGGCAGGCTGGTTTGCCCTGAAGGGTGTCCTGGATCAGGGTGGGGGTCCCGCTTGGGTTCCTGGCCATCCTGGGTGAGGGGCTAATGGCTGTTTGCAGGCTGGTCACACCCCCTTCAGGGTAGAGGTCCCCACTGTGGTGCATGGCAAGCCTGGGTGAGGGGCTGAGGGCCGTTTTCAGGCTGGCCAGGCCCCCAACAGAAGCTCCCAGCCTCTCCTTTTTATTTTTATTCTGGGATTTATTTACCTTTTATAATTGAAACTTTGTAGCCTTGAGAGGAGCTCAGAGCCGGCCAAGGCAGGTGGGAGGGAAGCCTCCTGGTCACTCCAGCTCCATGGCCACGGCCGGCTGAAAGCAGGTATCTGGGGTTTATTTACCTTCTATAATTGAAACTTTGTTGCTTTGAGTGGAGCTCAGAGCATGACGTGGCAGCTGGGAAGCTTGGCTTCCTCCATCATTGGTGCAACCAAGCCTCCTGCTTGCTCCAGCTCTGTGGCTGCCGGCCGCCATCTTCGTTGGGTTAATTTGCATATAGTTGCTCTGATTGGCTGGTGGGTGTGGCTTAAGGCGTAGCGAAGGTACGGTCAATTTGCATGTTTGTCTTTTATTAGTGTAGATAACAAGAAAGTGAATACCTTTCTAAGAAAATAAATGTCAAGGCCTTCACACACCAAGAGGACTGCTGAGTCATACTAGCTATACCATTTTTCTCCTTTTGATTATATCCAACTGAAAATTGTCATAAAATCTTCTTAAGTAAATTCATAAAATAGATGAGATTTCCAGAGAAATCACTTTTCAGTTGTATAACATTTGCCTATGTGCTGAAAAATGTCATAACAAGAATGAAGAGATGTTTTAGCTTAAATGGACAGTTTTGTCTTTCTACATGAAGATCTTAAAATAGACCTTTTTATACTTTTGATCATATTTATTTTTATTTATTGTCTAAAGTTTTACATGTCTCCTTTTTCCCTGATTGACCCCCCCACACCCTAGCCATTCTCAGGCCGGGCAAGCCCGCACCGCCCCAGTGTCTGTGTCCACAAGTTATGCTAACATGCATGTATACAAGTCCTTTGGTTGCTCTCTAACAACCTCCCCCCACCTACCCTGCCATTTGTCTCTGGATCTATTTTTGTTACTAAAATTATGTTGATCATTATATCCCACATATAAGTAAGGTAAGGTGATATCTTTCTCTCACTGGCTTATTTGTTATGGGGTGAGGCCACAACATTAGTAACAAAGAAACAGAATTTCCGGAGGATGAGGCCCAGAAATCAGGATTTTAAAAAGATTCCCAGGTGATTCTAATGTGCAGCCAAGGTTGTGAACCACTGCTTTAGGTGATCTCTGACCTTTCTGTCCACTGATTGCCTCACCAGCTGTGTTTAATTTGCCAGTTCTGGGTGGATGTTATTCAATTCAGCTGTTCCTTCTCTCTGCTCTGTGAGAAGGTGCAGGACCCGTCCGCTTATTCAGCTGCCACCTTGTCTCCGCCTGGACAAACTTTTTAGGCACCCATGGCTGGAGTCTCAGTGTTTGTGGGTTTCACAGCTGAGGCAGCTGGTCCCTTGGTGTTGTGGTACGGTCCTGGGAGGTATCCAAGTTCTCCCCAGTTGAAGGTAAGCCTGGGCTTCGGATCACAGCCGCTCTCCCCTTTAAGATGGCGTGGTCTCTGTGGCAGAGCCAGCTGCTCCATGAGAGATTTCAGCAGTAGTAGAGGATGCCCAGCCAGGGGAGCCTGTCTGCCAGTGCCAACAGTCCTGTGGAATATAACTGTCCCTCTCTCACAAATACAGACACTCCCTGCACCTCCACACACTCTCCTTTAGCTCTCTCACTCACACACTATTTTGCAGGCTGCTGCCCCGTTGCTGCAATGAAGAATACAATAGAAAGCATCAATAGTAGACTAGAAGAAGTGGAGGACCGCATCAGTGAGCTAGAAGACAAGGTAGGAAAAATCATATTGTATTTGTCTGACTTAGTTCACTGAGTGCATTACCCTGTAGATTCATCCATGCTGTTGCAAATGGTAAAATTTTTTCCTTTTTTATGGCCAAGTAATATCCCATTGTATATATGCACCATCACTTCTTTATCCACTAGCCTATTGATGAGCAGTTGGGTGGATCCAAATTTTGGCTATTGTCAAAAATGCTGCAATGAACACAGGGATGCAGAGAGTCTTTCCAATTAGTATTTTGGGTTTCTTTGGATATACATCCAGAAATGGAATTGCTGGGTCATAGGCCATTATTTTTAATTTTTTGAGGAATCTCATATTGTATTCCATAGTAGCTGCACTAATCTGCATTCCCACCAACAGTGCACAAGGATTCCCTTTTCTCCATATTCTCGTCAGCACTTGTTTATTGATTTATTGATGATAGTCATTCTGACAGGTGGGAGGTGATATCTCAGTGTAGTTTTAATTTGCATTTCTCTAATGATTAATGAGTAAATTTTCATATGTCTATGGGTCATCTGTATGTCATCTTTGAAGTGTCTATTCACTTCATTTTTAATTGGATTGTTTAGTTTTGATGTTGAATTGTATGAATTCTTTATATATTTTGGATATTTACCCTTATCAATGTATGAATATCTTCTTAAATTTAGCAGTTTGTTTTTCATTTTGTAGATTTTTTTTCTGTGCAAAATCCTTTTAGTTTGATGTAGTTCCATTTGTTTATTTATTTTTTCTTTTGTATCCCTTATTGGAGAAGATATATCAGGAAAAATATTGGTAAGAGCAATGTCAGAGATTTTACTCCAGTTTTCTTCTAGGAATTTTAAGGTTTCAAGTTTTACATTTAAGTCTTTAATCCATTTTGAGTTTATTCTTGTCTATGGTATAAGAAGGTGATATAGTGCTATCTTTTTGCATGTATCTGTTCATTTTTCCCAACACTGTTTATTGAATGAGCTATCTTTACTCAATTGTATGTTCTTGCCTCCTTTGTTCTATATTAAGTGACCATATAGGTGTGGGTTTATTTCTGGGCTCTCTCTTCTGTTCTACTGATCTACAGTATATGTTTGTTTTTATGTGAGTAGCATGCTGTTTTGATTCCTAATAGCATTATAGTATAGTTATAGGTCTGTAATTTTCCATTCCTATATCACTGTCAGGTTTATAAAATGTTTATAAATATTTCCATGGCTTGCTATTCTCTGGAAGAGATTGCATGATATTTATGATATTTATTTCTTATTTAAGTAAATTAAATAAAAGGCTTTCCTACATTAGCATGTCTGAGCATCATGAACCCTAGGATAAGTATACTGTTTGGATAGAAAAACCTACTTAGAGAATATAATAGTACAGGAGGAAAGGTAGAATTAAAGAGGAAAATTCTATATAGTGCTTCTGTTTAAATTCTAAGGCAATTCTTTCGCAGTAAAGAGTCATAGTGATGATTACAAAAGAATTTTTACAGAGCTCTACAAAAAGCTCTACCAGATATAGGAAAACCTGTAACCTGGTTTCAGGAAAAAAGTGAATGAGTTCATAACTGCAACTTCTTTGTCTACATCTAACAATTGGTAATCTTTCCAAAATATTGCTAAATGTGTGAACTTTTGTAAGTTGCTCAAGTTCCCTGTACTTCAGTTTTCTCATCTAAAAATTTTGAATAATAGCAGTACTTTCTTCATAGTAATACCGTGAGGTTAAGTGACTTAATACATGTAAAAAATATGTGTGCCTCACATATAGAGTGCTCAATATATGGTATGTTATTATTTTTATTAGCTATTATTATCAAATTATGAGTTCCTCAAGTGTAAAATGTATGTTTCACAAATTTGTTTCTATTCATGTCAATTTAAGTATTTTGTACCTAGCCAATGCTAATAATATTAAAAATGAATGAATAAAAATGTGTGTATGGGGGATTCTATATTTAAAAAGTGAGTTTTCAATATTAACTACAGAAAAGAAATAAACAAACAAAAAATCACACACACCAGTAAATACTTTTCACATTTTAGACTATGCTGACTCAGGTTGAATAGTAATTTTACCCAACGGTGTGATGCAATTCTCTTTACATTTTCTGATTCTCATTTACCCCTCAGAGGCATGAGACAATGATTGCACTAATTAAGAGGTTTATTATGAGGAATTATACGTGGCGGACTTAAAATTATTATTTAAACTGGCAAATAATATGCTATCATGGCTCATTTAATTTTTTATGAATCCAAAGGTATAAAAGAAAGAAAGAAATTTTCTGAGCCCAAAGATAATAATTCACTATAAATTATTTTTTTCATGCCTTCAACTTTCTATGCACTTTGTCAACATATGGGTAAAATAACTTAAAATAATAAAAAAAATGCTTGTCTCATGAAGGCTTGTCTCTGGCCAGATGATGGAGATGCATTGATATTAAAATTTCTAAAAAAGAAAAAAAATTATGATGTTTCTCATGTTCCTTAAATGTGATCTGACCTTTACCTCCTTACTCCAAATCTTCCATTGGTTTGTTTTTTGGTAGAGTTCAATAAGAGAGGAATGGATGTTTAAATCTCTATTCCTTTGAGCAGCAATTAATTATGTTATGTTATTGCTGCCTTTCAGTTATAGAAAAAACAAGTAGTTTTTAAATAGAGCAACTAAGAATAGTTTCTCATCATAAAATATTTTTATTATGTCCTTTTAAAAAAGATTATTTGTAGGAAAATAGATATTAACTTTAATAACAACAGGAGTTATCTATGAAATCACAGGGAGCACTGGAAAAACTATGCAAAGTTGGAATATATTTTTGCCACCAAAATATTAAATTAGAGAACTGTGCGCTCCTGCACTTTAAATTCTATTCATGTGAACACATTCTATAGAAATACGTTACTCTACAATTCAAGGACAAATTATTGTGTGACCTGGGAATGAAAGGCAATTTTTTTCTGTGAACATGTTTTTTTTCTGCTTGAGAATTGCATAAACCTCAGCTATCCCTGAAATAACTATTGTGTTTTCTCTTTTCCTCTTCACTTTTATGGGCTATTCTAACTTATAGAACTGCATACTATGTTTTACTTCTTTAGCAAATGTTTGCCCTTTCATTGCAAAATCTTCTAAAGAATGAATGACTTTAATAAGATGAACATTTCATTTAGAGGTACTTATATTGGCAATATAGAAAAACATTTACCAATTTTCCTTCAGATGCACCCACCTTTTAGTGACTATTAGATGCTACTATTTGCTAAATGAAAAATAACTCAGAGACTTCATTCTGGTATTTACTGTATTTCTTTTGCTTAAAAGGCAGAAATCCACAAAATTGATTTCATAATATGTAACCTAAAACCATCTATGCATCGTATGTAAATTGAGTTTAAATATTTTTTCTTCTCGAAGGCCATTAACTTGCACTGTGTTTTTGGTATAAATAGAACTTTTAACATATAAGGTGTCATATGTAAACCTTCTGAATTATTAATTTTGAAAGAAAATTATATATATATATGGAAAGCAATAAAACTTGTGATAGAATATACTTAATTGGAAAATAAAAAATTAAAAAATAATGGTGATATAGTCAGAGACTTTGGATTCTAATAAATTCAAATTTCTTTATTCTATACTAGTTGTAAATATATATTACTAGAGGCTTAGTGCACAGTATTCGTGCACGGGGGTGGGGGGCGGGTGTCCCTCAGCCCAGACTGCACCTTCTCCAATCCGGAACCCCTCGGGGGATGTCTGACTGCCAGTTTAGGCCCGATCCCTGTCTAAACAGGCAGTCGGACATCCCTCTTGCAATCTGGGACCACTGGCTCCTAACCGCTCACTTGCCTGCCTGCCTGATTGCCCCTAACCACTCTGCCTGCCTGCCTGCCTGCCTGCCTGATTGCCCCTAACTCCTCTGCCTGCCTGCCTGACCCCCTTAACTGCTCCCCTGCTGGCCTGATCGATCCTAACTGCTCTTCCCTGCCAGCCTGATCACCCGTAACTTATCTCCCCTCCTGGCCTGATTGCCCCTAACTGCTCTCCCCTGCCTGCCCCTAACAACCTCTGCCTCGACCCCCACCACCATGGCTTTATCCGGAAGGATGTCTGGTCTAATTAGCATATTACGCTTATATTAGTAACATTCTATTAGCTTGTCATTTTTGCTCATCAATATTTCTCTACTTAGAATAGCTCCTGGTGCATATTAGGTACTCAATACATAATTTTTGAATAAATCTTAAACAATCTTACTGAAAAAATTAAATGAAATGGAAGTCCTCAAACCCATTTTCCTATAAAGGAAAACAATACTCAGTGCAACTGCCTTATAACAGTAAGTTTCCTAAATACCTTGTAACTTTTCCCTTTTCTTTAAGCTCACTTGTGTAAGTCAAAACTACATGTCAGCTTTCAAACACATGACTTACAATTTGCTTTCTTTTTTTTTTGTATATTTTATTGATTTTTTACAGAGAGGAAGGGAGAGGGATAGAGAGTTAGAAACATCGATTACAGAGAAACATCAACTCAGCTGCCTCCTGCACACTCCCTACTGGGTATGTGCCCGCAACCAAGGTACATGCCCTTGACCGCAATCGAACCTGGGACCCTTGAGTCTGCAGGCCGACGCTCTATCCACTGAGCCAAACCGGCTAGGGCACAATTTGCTTTCTTATTTGAAACCTACCAAAACAAGAAAATATTCCATAAGATTATTGCTTTATTTTGAAATTTTTATTTTAAATGTATATTCACATGCAGTTGTAAAAACTATTACAAAAATCTTTTTATGTACTCTTTACCTAGTTTTCCCAATGGTAACATCTTGTAAAACTAAGATAGCTTTTATTGCAACCAGGATATTGGCATCAATACAGTCAAGAGACAGAACACTTCCATCACCACCAGACTCCCTCATGTTGCTCTTTATCACCATAGCCACTTCACTCTCACAATCACCCCCCACCCAATACCCTGGAAACCACTAATCTGGTCTCCATATTAAAAATTTTGCTACTACAAAGTGTTTTATCAATGTATTTATGCACTATATAACCATCTGCTATACTTTGCTAAGTTTTTATTTGTATTGATAGTTCATTCCTTTTTTATTGCTGAGCAATTTTTCACAGTATGGATATACTGTAGTTTGTTTAACCACACACCCATTGAAAGATACCTTGGTTGTTTCTAGGTTTGTTTGTGTGTGTGTTTTGTTTTTTGCTATTATGAATAAGGCTGCTGTACCATTTACATGCAGGCTTTTTGTGCTAGCATTAGTTTTCATTTATCTAGGACAAATGTCCAGGAGTGCAATGGTGGTATTGTATGCTAATGGCAGGTTTTAAAGTCATTTCTGTTTTTCAGAGTGACCATACCAATTTAAGAATGATTAAGTTGCTCTGCTTCAGGTCAGCATTTGGCACTGCCATTTTTTATTTTGCCATTTTAATAGGCTTGTACCAATATCTTATTGGGGAATTAATTAGCATTTCTCTAATGGCTAAATATGTTAAACATCTTTTCATATACTTAGTTGGCATATGTATATCTCCTTCTGTGAAATATCTACTCATGTATTTCTAACTGCATATCTCTAATTGGCTTGGGTATTGTGATTCTTTACTGTTGAATTTTGAGAGTTTATTATATATTCTTAATTCTAGTCCTTTGTGAGATATATGCTTTGTAAATATTCTCCCCCTCATATAAGCTTCTCTTTTCTTCCTCTTCACAGAGTCTTTTACAGAACAAAATTTTAAACATATTTTGTTGAATTCTAATTTATTAATTTTTCCTTTTATGGACTGTGATTTTGGTGTCAAATCTAAAAATTTTGCCTACCTCTAGATCCCAAAGGTTTATTTTTATTTTTGGTGTTATAGTTTTGTTTTGCATTTAAGTTTATGATTTATTTTTAGTTAATTTTTGTTAAATTTCAAACTTGGATTGAGTTTAATTTTTTTTTCTTTTTGCTCTGGATGTACAATTACTTTAGTACAGTGATTATACAGTTCCTCATGTTGTGGTGACCCCCAACCATAAAATTATTTTCGTTGCTATTTCATAACTGTAATTTTGCTACTGTTATGAATCATAATGTAAATATCTGATATGCAGGATGCATTTTCATTGTTACAAATTGAACATAATTAAAGCATAGTGATTAATCACAAAAACAATATGTAATTATATATGTGTTTTCCGATGGTCTTAGGCAACCCCTGTGAAAGGGTCGTTCGACCCCCAAAGGGGTCTCGACCCACAGGTTGAGAACCGGCTGCTCTAGTACCATTTGTTGAAAAGGCTATCTCTCCTCCATAGCATTGCTTTTGCAACCTCATTAAAATTTTATTTGCTTGGGTTTATTTCTAGCTTCTCTGTTCTATTGCAATGATCAATGTGATGCTCTACTAAGACCATCTGGTCTTGGCTATTATGTCTGTACTAGAGCCCTGGTGCATGGGAATCGTGCACTGCTGGGGGCATGGCCTGCGGGGATTGGCCCGATGTGGGAGTGTCGCTCATCCTGGTCTGCTGAGTGGCTGTGGACCCGCCCTCTGAATGTCTGCTCCCTGGTCCAGCATCTTCCATGTAGCCGGAGCACTCGCCTCTCCAGGGGACCAGGTCAGGGCCTGGCCCAGGACAATAGCACTGAGAGGCGGCGGAGTAGGCCTCAGTCCTGCAGCGGCCATGAACCTGCCTCACAGTCTCTGGGGTCAGCTCTGCAAGCCCAGCAGTGGCACTGTGCAGCCTGCGGGCATCTGGAGGAGGTGACAGGGAGTGAGGAGGAGGAGCCTGGGGCGAGGAGGTGACTATCACAGCCTGGGTTCTTGCCCGTCAGCCCAGGGTTCACAGCAGGAGCAGTGCTCATCCTGGTCAACCGAGTGGCGCTCCCACTGTGGTAGCACACTGACCACTATGGGACAGCTCCTGCATTAAGCATCTGCCTCCTGGTGGTCAGTGCAAGTCATAGTGACTGGTTGACCGGTCATTCTGGTCATTCTGCTGTTCAGTCGCTGGGCTTTTATTACATAGGATAATGTCTGAAATTGGGTAGATTTATTCCTATCTTTTCTTTCTTCTTTCCAAAAATTATTATTTTTAAATATATTTTGTTGATTTTTTTTTACAGAGAGGAAGGGAGAGAGATAGAGAGTTAGAAACATCGATGAGAGAGAAACATTGATCAGCTGCCTCCTGCACATCTCCCACTGGGGATGTGCCCACAACCAAGGTACATGCCCTTGACCGGAATCGAACCTGGGACCTTTCAGTCCGCAGGCCGACGCTCTATCCACTGAGCCAAACCGGTTTCGGCCCAAAAATTATTTTTGCTATTTCATTTCCTTTACCTTTCTTCATGTACTTTAGAATAATCTGTTATTTATCTACAAAAAATCTTGCTGGGATTTTGAAAGTAAATATGTTAAAACTGTATGGTAATTTGGTGAAAATTGACTTTCTTGTTTCCTTTTGCCTTGTTTCAAAGGCCTGAAAGTGAGGCTTTATGTTGGATAAGAGTGGTAAGAGCAGAAATCCATGAATTGGTCCCAATCTTAGGGAGAAAATAATAAGTTTTTCTGAATTAAGTGTAATGTTAGCAATTATTTTGTAGATACTTTTTATTAAGTTGATGAAGTTCTCTTCTATCATGAATGGCAATTGATTTTTCTGCATTGGTTTATAAAATCATGTAATTTTTCTTCTTTAGTCTGTGGATTTGGTAGACTACATTGGTTGATTATTGAATATTGAACCAGCTTTCCATCCTTGGAATAAACTCCACTTAATAAGAGCTTATAATTTATTTTATACATTGATTAATTCTAATTGCTAATATTTTGTTAAAAACATTTTCACTTAGCCTCTTTAGGGGTATTGGAGTTCTCCCCTTTCTATTTTCTGAAATTGATTATGTAGAATAGTAATAGTTCTTAAAATATTTGGTAGACTTCTTCAGTGAAAACTTATGAGCATGGAGGTATCTTTTACTATGAGTTTTTAAGATATGAATTCACTTTCCTTAATTGTTAGGGTTATTTAAATTATCTATTTCATATTGGGTATGTTGTGGTAGTTTGTGTATGGATGAATTGGCCCATGACATCTAAATTTTCAAATTTATTTGTTTTGAGTTGTTCATAGTATTCTGTTATTTTCTTTTTTCTCCTGTTATTATCTTTTCCTTATTAGTAAAGTGTATAGTGATCCTGTTTTATTTCTGATATTGGTAATTTATTTATTTTTAAAAATATATTTTTTATTGATTTCAGAGAGGAAGGGAGAGGGAGAAACATCAATGATGAGAGAGAATCATTGATCAGCTGCCTCCTGCATGCCACCTACTGGGGATCAAGCCCACAACCCAGGCATGTGCCCTTGACTGGAATCAAACCTGGGACCCTTCATTACGCAGGCTGATTCTCTATCCACTGAGCCAAACTAGCTAGTTAGGTATTTTCTCTTCTCTCTTTATATCTTCTCTCTCTCTTTTTTTCCTCTATCAGTCTTGCTTGAAGTTTGTCAATTGTTAATTTGTTCAGAGTACAAACTTTTGTTTTTATTGATTTTCTTTTTGTTTTCAACTTCATTGATTTTCACTTTAAGCTCCTTCCTTCTGCTTTCTTTTTCCCCTAGAGGTTATAAAGTGGGAATTTAGAATATTGATTTGAGACTTCTATTCTTTTTTAATGTATTCATTTAGTGCTGTACATTTATCTGCCAGCCCTGCTTTTGCTGTGTCCCTTAAGTTTTGATTTGTTGTGTTTTCATATTAATTCTATTCAATGAATTTTTAGAAATTTGTTATCTCATTTCTAAGTTTTTAGAAATTTCCCCCCTTTTTTTTCCTGTTATTGATTTCTGTTTTGACCTCACTGTGGTTGAGGAACACTCTGTATGATCTGAGTTCTTTTAAGCTTTTTGAGGTTTGCTTTATGTCCTTGGATTTAGTCTTTTTTGATATATGCTCTGTGGGTACTTGAATAGAATGTGTGTTCTGCTTGTTTCATGAGCTGCTCTTTAAGAGTTGATTGATGGTGTTTTTAAGGTATTCTATATCCTTAACCATTTTATGTTTAGTTGTTCTATTTATTGTTGGGAAAGGAGTGTTGAAGTTTTTAATAATAAATGTGAAATTGTCTATTTTTCCTTTCAGTTTTATACATTTTTGCAGCTCCCTTGTTTGGTGTAGACACATTTAGGATTGCTGTGTCTTCTTGGTGAACTGACCATTTAATCATTACACAATGTCCCTGTAGGTAAGGTGCCAGTTTTAGTCTAGTGGTAACCACCTTGCTGGGATGAATGCCCACATGAACAGTTGTTCCATTAGTTTTCTCCCATTGTACTCGTTCAGTGTAGATGGCACATTTCTTCCTGTAAACCTGGACTACTTTGCTAATTTGTTTCCCTTTGTAGTGTCCTCGAAAAATCTGAATTTCATCATCCATTTGGATGGTCATGGATCAAACATTGTACTTCTGCCTCAGCTCTTTGGAAATAGAAGACATAATCTCCCTGAGAAAGTGGGAAGGTGCATTGAAATGCCTTTTCTGGTTCTCACTTGAGTCAGAAGTCACAAAGGGATTGAACTTCATTTTGACTGTTGGCCCTTCAAAAAAGGGAAGAGTCACATCTTTATTTCATTTCATTTGTTAACAATTTTTGTCTTTTAGTCCTAGTTAATTTTATGAACAGATTTATGGTTTAATGTTGTTTGTTGTTTTGTTTTTGCCTCTATGCTTCTGTAGCTACCATGTTGCCATGAATCTCTTTCTCCTTTAAGGAAAGAGTAATATGGACTCAAACTGATGGGGGGGGGTGAAATTCTTGCTCATAATTTGCATTAGTTATGTGAATTTGAGTAGAACATTTGTCTTTCTAAGCCTGTTTTTTCATGTGTAAAATGGAAATAATTATAACATTATGACCTAGCACAGTATTACAAAAAACTGTTTCGGAAAGCATTGAGTTAGTACCCAGAACTAACTAGATACTATAAAAATGTTAGGTTTTTTTTCTTTGTAGTAATTAAATAGATATATGTAAATAAAACAGTAATTTTCTTGTATGTAAATGTTTTAGGTTAATAAACCTACCTATTTTCCCTCTATCACTTAGTTATCCTTAAAACACTTATACTGGAAGATTCTTTATGTGTTTTCCATTATTAGTTTCTGCAATGCATTCTCACATTCTGCTTTATCTTATAAGAGCTTAATATTAGCCTTTTATTATACAGAACTAGAGACCTGGTGCATGAAATTCATGCATGAGGGAGTCCCCTCAGCCCAGCCTGCACCCTCTCCAATACGGAACCCCTCGGGGGAAGTCTGACTGCCAGCAATCAGACATCCCTCTCACAATCCGGGACTGCTGGCTCATAACCGCTCACCTGACTGCTGGCCTGATCACCCGTAACTGCCCCTGCTGCCAGCCTTATCACCCTTAACCACCTCTTCCTGCTGGCCTGATTGACCCTAACTGCCCCCCTGCTGGCCTGGTTGCCCCTCACGGCCCCCCCCCCGACAGCCTGGTCTCCCCACACAGCCTGCTATTCAATCATTTGGTCGCCCCTCACTGCCCAGCCTGCTGTTCAGTCGTTTGGTCACCCCATGCAGCCTGCTGTTTGGTTGTTGCATGAGGGAGTCCCAACCAATTTGCATATTACCCTTTTATTAGTATAGATAGTAAGCATAAGACATGTAGAAAATTTAATCCTTTAAGTCCCTCATTCTTTCTACTATATCACACATAACTGTCCTTGTTTGAAAAGTATGAATATATTATAATTGTCAGATTTAATCAATATTACATCATATCTTCTTATCTAACTTAAAGAATAAGTAGGGGGGACCCAAGATGGTGACCAGCAAGAAGGTAGGGAGGGAGAGTGTGTGAGAGAGTGAGGGAGCAATAGAAGAGTGTGTGGATGTGTGTGGTGTATGGTGAGTGAGAGCTAGGGACAGTTAGATCCTGCAGGTCTTCCAAGGGGCTGCCAAACTGGGGAGTCTTAGACGGCAAAACCCAGCTGCCACTGCAAACACTCTTGGGGTGCCCACTGCAGGTACAGAGACCACACCATCTTGAAGAACAGAACTGCTTGAGACTAGGATCCTAACCTCGCCACTCCCCAATCTGGTCTCAGTCGCAAACTGGGACCCTACAGCCACTCAGGTAAAAGACCTGCAACCACAGCTGTAGACCCACAGACACCAAGACCCCAGGCACGCTGGCCGCAGATTTCTGTGAGTCACAGAGCCCTCCCTGCCATCCCCGAGGCAGTGGCATAGGAATTGCTAGACCTGCTCAGCGCAAACAGGCCTCCTGCCCACACACAGCAGTTGTGGCTCTACCTGAATTTGAGCCTGGGTGTGCGGACATGGGAAGTTTGTTTCCCACAGCCAGACCCTGGGCCCAAGCAGGAAGGCTGTGCTGAATTTGAGCCTGGGTGTGCGGACACGGGAAGTTTGTTTCCCATGGCCAGACCCCGGGCCAAAGCAGGGAAGCTGTACTGAACTTGAGCCTGAGAGTGTGAACTTGGGGAGTTTGTTTCTTGTGACCAGACCCCAAGCCCACACAGGAATGCTGCACTGAATTTGCGCCTGGGTACACGGACACGGGGAGTTTGTTTTCCGCAGTGCACACCCGCGGGACCAGACCCCATGCCCACACAGGATGGCAGAGCCACCTGACCTTGATCAGGGTAAGCACACACAGAAGGCTGTTTTCCACAGGGCAGGAAAGGACCTCCTGCTGACACACTGCGACGATGCAACCTGGTCCCCCAAGCAGACCGGGGACCCTGATTCCCCACGTGAGAGGCAGCACTTAGCACCAGTGACTTGACTCTGTTTCTCATTGCACGTGCCTGGGATCCCTGATTCCCAGTGCATTCACACTCTTGAGCCAGCGACTCCAATTCTTAATGCATGCACACACAGGGACTCTGATTCTCGGTGCGAGGCCACACCAAGTAACAGAGACTCTGATACTCGATTCTCGGTGCGGGCACAGGGGGGTCTCTGACTCCTGACACACACACGCTAGGGGTCTCTGATTTTTGGTACACACCAGCGGGATCTCTGTTTCAGCATGGTGCAGGCGGGGTCCCTGATTCTAGGTGTGCACATGAGGCCACATTAAGCTCCTGTGACTCTGATCCTGGGCGAGGGTGGCTTCCACCAACCAACGGCAGTCACACGTCTCGGAGCTCTTCAGTGACACTCAGGGGGTGTGAAGCTCCCACTGCACATGGCCCAGGACCCCGCAACTCAACATTTGAACCTTCTGGTGATAGTTAGAATGGGGCAACAATGAAACAATCCCCAGAGGAAAGAAAATGAGAAATCGCCAAGAAAGGAAATAAGTGAAAAGGAAGCATGCAAAATGACAGAATAAGAATTCAGAGTTATGGTCATACAGTTCATACACTGGATGGACAAGAAAATCAACAACATATGCAAAAACCAGGAAGAAATCAAAAGTGATATAGCTACAATCAAAAACACCATGGAAGGATTAAACAGTAGGCTAGAAGAAGCAGAGAACCGAATTAGTGAGTTAGAAGATAAGGTACAGAAACAAGCCCAATCAGAACAGCAACTGGAGAAAAAAATTAAAAAGCCTAAGGGAGCTTTGGGACAACACAAAACGAAGTAACATACATATAATAGGGCTGCCAGAAGGACAAGAAGAGCGGCAAGGTTTAGAAAATCTATTTGAAGAAATAATGACAGAAAACTTCCCTGATATGGGGAAGGAAAAAGTTACACAAGTACAGAGACCCAAACAAGATGAATCCGAAAAGACCCACACCAAGACACATCATAATTACAATGGCAAATGTTACCGAGAAAGAGAGAATCTTAAAGGCTGCGAGAGACAGAGTTACTTACAAAGGATCCCCCATCAGATTGGCAAAATGATTTCTCAACAGAATCACATCAAGCTAGAAGGGAATGGAAGGAGGTATACAAAGTGATGCAAAGCAAAGGACTGAATTCAAGAATACTCTATCCAGCAAGACTATCAATCAAAATTGAAGGGGAAATCAGGAGCTTCGCAACCAAAAAAAAAGGCTAAGGGAGTTTATCACTACCAAGCCAGCAATGCAAGAAATGCTAAGGGGAATGCTGTAAAAAGAAGAAATAGAAAGGGAGGAAGGAACAACGGCATAAAATACAGAAATGGCTACAAACAAGTACCTATCAATAATAACATTAAACGTAAATGGATTAAAAGCTCCAATTAAAAGACATCGAGTGAATGAATGGATAAGAAAACATGACCCATATATATGCTATCTACAGGAGACCCAACTCAGAACAAGAGACCCACACAGACTGAAAGTGAAGGGATGGAAAAATATCTTTCAGGCAAATGAAAATTTAAAAAAAGCTGGGGTAGCAATGCTTATCTCTGACAAAATAGACCTCAAAGTGAAGACCATAACAAGAGACAAGAAAGGCCACCATAATTCTAAAAAGATCAATACAACAAGAGGATATAATTCTTGTAAACATTTATGAACCCAATGCAGGAGCACCCAAATACATAAAAAAAAAAACTTCTGGAAGATATCAGGGGTGAGATTGACAGCAACACAATCATAGTAGGATACTTTAATACCCCATTAATATCACTGGATAAATCCTCTAGATAAAAAATTAGCAAAGAAACTTCAATCCTAAATGACTCACTAGATCAGATAGACTTAATCAACATCTTTGAAACATTTCACCCCAAAACTACAGAATATACATTCTTCTCAAGCGCACATGGGACATTTTTAAAGATAGACCACATATTGGGACACAGGCAAAGTCTCTCTAAATTTAAGAGGATTAAAATCATATCAAGCATCTTCTCAAATCACAATTAGAAATGAACTACAGTAAAAACAATCACAAAAATTCAAATACTTGGAGGTTGAATAGCACACTATTAAACAGTAAGTGGGTTACCAAAGAGATCAAAGAAGAAATAAAACACATCCTGGAAACAAACAACAATGAAAACACAACAATCCAAAATCTTTGGGACACAATGAAAGCCCTGTGCCCTCTCACAGTCTGGGAGCCCTAGGGAGATGTTGGGGACTGGGCCTAAGCCATCAGTTGGACATCCTTAATGCTGCTGTGGAAGCGGAGAGGTTCCCACTACCACCCCTGTGCTCACCAGCCGTGAGCCTGGCTCAGGGCTTCTGGCTGAGCAGTGTTCCCCCTGTGAAAGAAAACTGACCACCAGGGGGCAGCTCCTGCATTGAGCGTCTGCCCCCTGGTGGTCAGTGCATGTCATAGTGACCATCCTTCCACCATTCAGTTGATTTGCATATTAAACTTTTATTATATACTAGAGGCCCAGTGCACAAAATTCATGCATGGGGGTGGGGGAAGGGTGTCCCTCATCCCAGCCTACACCCTCCCCAATCTGGGACCCCTCAGGGGATGTCTGACTAAACCCTCACTAAACCCGCAGTCGGACATCCCTCTCACAATCCAGGATGGCTGGTTCCTAACCGCTCGCCTGCCTGCCAGCCTGATTGCCCCTAACCACTCTGCCTGCCAGCCTGATAACCCCCTAACCGTTCCCCTACCAGCCTGTTTGACACCTAACTGCTCCCCTGTTGGCATGATCATCTCCAACTGCCCTCCCCTGCCAGCCCGATCACCCCCATCTGCCTTCCCCTGCAGGGCTGAGGGGATTGGGGGACTCTGGCTGGATGAGGCAGGGCTAAGGGGACTGGGGGACTGAGGCTGGACCAGAGGTGGGGCTGAGTGGATTGGGGGACTAAGGCTGGATGAGGCGGGGCTGAGGGGACTGGGGGACTCCAACTGGATGAGGTGCGTGGTGCTTGCCACCCCCTGGTGGGGCTGAGGGGACTGGGCACTGCCATCTTGTGGCTGTGGGTGCTGCCATCTTGTGAGGGTGTAATGGTCAATTAGCATATTCCCTCTTTATTAGATAAGATTCCAGTGTGTACCTGATAATATTCAGTAGAGATGACGTATGGACTTTTATGGTCTATCATTTATCTATCTATCTATCTATCTATCTATCTGTCTATCATCTATCTATCTATCTATTGGTATTCACAGTTGTTTGGCTTTTGTATGATAATACATTTTTTATATACTGTTGATATAATTAGTTTAACTCCTCCCCTTGTGCCCAAGACCACTAGGAATATAACAGTCATAGCTTTAATAGTAAACTTACTATAAGGAAAGCTTGTGATGAGGTCAAGTTTACTTTGAGGGATATTAGAAATGAAATTAAAAGTAAAATTATTTTATTACTTGAATCTTTCCAATAGTCATAATTTTCCTTGACTCTTTCTGAATAATGGTGTTTCTTCACTGAATAGTCTTTACATGTGAAAACTTTATGAAATACTAACTTTGATTATCAAAAAAGTGTTTTCAAATTTTTATTTTATATTGAGGAATTGGAAAATAAATTTAAGGGAAAAGTTCTCCATGTGCCAATCTCTTATCTGTGCAGTTAAAATGGCTATATTTTAGAAAAGATGGTCTGTTGTTTTTAGTTGTTTTTATGCACAAATTAGTCAAGTATACAGCAACTCCACAAATTAGTCAAGCATACAGCAACTCCACGACTATGATATACAATTGATTGATTAGCTGGCCAGAGTGGTTGCAGGTGTGGCTTTTGAATATGTCTATATAATTTCTGGATTTACCTTGCATTTCACATGCAATACTTTTAAATTGTTAAGCCCATGGAGTTTTGCATTGGCTACTCATTCTTCAAATATTTCATACACAGTTGTTGTAAAGACCAACACTATTGATGTGGGCCAAAATTATTGGTAGCTACCATAATGAAGATTCTTTTGTATAGTTGTGAAGTATGTGGCACATAAGTGGTAAAGGAAACAGGTTGACAAAAAGATGCTAAGAACATGTGGAGGATAGATGCTAGTACTGCTTTCTTTCTGCTGACTTTTATTCTCTTACTAGAGTCCCGGTGCATGAAATTTTTAAAGGGTGGGGGGTTGTTCCTCAGCCTGGCCTGCACCCTTCCCAATCTGGGACCCCTCAGGGGAAGTTGGACATCCCTCTCTCAATCTGGGACCTCTGGCTCCTAACTGCTCACCTGCCTGCCTGCCTGATCACCCCTAACCACTCTGCCTGCTGGCCTGATCACTCCTAACTGCCTCTGCCTTGGCCACCATGGCTTTGTCCAGAAGGACATCTGGTCTAATTAGCATATTACCCTTTTATTAGTATAGATTACTCTTTACCTTCCTATGACCTATTTCCTAATAAACAATGATGATGATAATAACAGTGGTAAATGCATTAACATCCTATATAATAAAAGGATAATATGTAAATTAACCAAATGACAGAACAACTGGTCGTTATGACGTGCACTGACCACCAAGGGGCAGACGCTGAATGCAAGAGCTGGCCCCTGGTGGTCAGTGTGCTCTCACAGTGGGAGTGTCACTCAGCCAGAAGCCCTGAGCCGGGCTCACAGCTGGCAAGCACAGAGGCAGTGGCAGGAGCCTTTCCCGCCTCCGCCACAGCACTAAGGATGTCTGATTGATGGCTTAGGCCTGCTCCCCGAGGAGTGGACCTAAGCCAGCAGCCGGTCATCCCCCGAAGGCTCCAAGACTGCGAGAGGGCGCAGGCCGGGCTAAGGGACCGCTCCCCCCCCCCCCCAGGGCAGGAATTTTATTTCTCTGCTCCTCTAGTTAATAACATATAGTCATATATCAATACATAGTAGTTATCAGGTGGGTTAAACATTGAATATTATACAGTGATATTTTCTATAGACTTCAGGAGAGGGAAAATGGATTTCTTTGAAGTGCTAAAAAAATGTCTATATTATAGTATAGTAAATGTTCTTTATTCCTTTGTCCAGGGAATTAGATTTTTCTGATGTAAAGCCGTTGCTGGAGAAAGCTGCACTAGGGATTACTTCTGCTGAAGGGATAAGATGAGTTTATAGAAAAAATTGAAACTCATTAAAGGATTTGTCTGGATGCAGAGTGCAGTGTCAGCTATTATAATACTTTATAGTTGAAATGCACATAATATGTATTACTGCTATAAAGTGCCTTGTGGTGAATATTAACTAAAAATAGCTTAGATTAAAGTGTAGATATTAGTAAACAAAATATGTAGATTTAAATAACATCATTCCTATTGCAAGTAAAGATGTATTATTAGTCTTTTAAATGTAATAAATACTTTTAAGCACCTACATATTTTATTTTTTATTTAAAATTATATTGTTTTCAGTGATAACTGATATTAATTTCTTTCCTTTGATATAGGTCATGAATATTACCATGTAATTAACTGACCTTCTCTGTAAGATTGCAATGTTAATGAATAGGACTCTTTCTCATTAGGTTATAAATGTCCCCAGTTGCCTTAGCATGCATCATTTCTCAGTATATTTATGTAATGATTCACTTTGAATGCTGTTTAAATTAAATTTTTTTTCCCAGTTTGCTATCTGGTAGTTAAAGATCTTGAAGGGGGAAAAATCCCTGGGAATTCCCATCAGCTCTTTTAAGACTGAATCTAAGAATAAACTTTTCCTGGTGTTTGCCCCCAAATTACTATAAAATGAGAAAAACAATTGGTTTTGCATCAAATACATACAGAAATTATATTCCTCCCTTCAACTCCTAATGAAACTTTAGTCAAATTTACTGACATTATGCCCTCTCTTGCCGTTCTTAAGGAAGTGGTTTAGATGGATAAGCCAGGCTTGATCTCTGCAGTTGTAGTTTCCTGACAAGTGCTGTGGCTTCTTTATGAAAATCTAACTAAAAATATGCATTTGCCTATTTTCCTATGTCTTCTGGTATCATGTTGAGTGTGGGTGTGCATGTTTGAGCAGATTTGGGATAAATTCTTACTAGACCTAAAATTCTTAAGACCAGGTGGTCATTGAATTTCTATATCTGCCACCTAATATGTATTTCTCCCCTTGAAGAAGTGCTTAATAGTCATTTGTTAATTGTTTTTGTTGTTCGTTTTTCTTTTGTTATTTTAATCCTCACTTGAGGATATTTTTTCCATTGATTTTTTTTTTTTTAGAGAGAGAGTGGAGGGGTAGTAGGAGGGAGGGAAAGAGATAGAAACATTGATATGAAAGAGACACATTGATTGGTTGCCTCCTGCACATGTCCTGACCAGCCCGGGGATTGAGCCTGCAACAGAGATGTGTATGTGCCCTTGATGGGGAATCGAACTCAGAACTCTTCAGTCCACAGCTGAAGCACTAACCATTGAACAACCAGCCAGGGCTGTTAATTATCTTTTAATAAAGATGGGTCATACTTAACTTAGATGATCACTGCCATAAACTGCACTAAGGTCCCCAACCAAACTTCTTGCTATACGTCAATGTTTTCAAGAGTCAGGAAATGAAGCATCCTAAAACAGAAATCAAATTGCTCAAATCTATTGAGACTTTGATTTTTGAGGTTTCCAAAGCAGTTCAGAAAAGCTTAGAATGCTTTTAGCTTAAGAGGCAATATAGTTCAGAGACAGAACATGACAGGATTTTCTTTCAACATGAAATTGGGAAGGCTACTAAAACCACAGCTACACTAGGGCTTTATGTTTTAGACAAAATAACTATTGCAGTCTGTGTGTTGAATTCACAATTTACTCTCAAAAGAGAATTACTGAACTGGTTAAATGATTTGCCATCATTTCACAAGTAGAAGGATTTCCTTATATAATCTATATATATAAAAAGCCAGTGACTGGAATGCCATAATGACCAGAATGACTGGTTGCTATTGTGCCCACTGTGAACAGCGAACCAGCCCAATAGAGGGGTGGGGCCAGCTGGCTAACCTCCCGCGGCCCCTCCCCCCAGCCAGCCCCACCCATGATCGGCCTCTCCCACCCCGCTGGAGGGCTGGGGGGCCAGCCAACCCCCCACAGCCCTTCTCCCT
>NW_005370994.1:2891626-2896074 GCF_000412655.1 Myotis brandtii
TCCAATCAGGGGCAAGGCCACTGGCCAACCATCCATGGCCCCTCCATCAGGCTGCTGGCCCCAATCAGCCCCCACACCCTATTCAGGGGTGGGGCCAGCTGGCCCACCACTCACAGCCCCTCCCTATGGCCGGCCCCACCCCTAATTGGCTCCTCCACCCCAATTGGGGGTGGGGCCCACTGGACAATTGCCTGGGGCCTCTCCCTGAAGCCGGTCAGGCTGGCCAGACCCCATCCATGCATTATTCATGCACTGGGCCTCTAGTAATATAATGTGTAAACAAAAGTCCAAAAATGTGACATGTACTTCTGCATATATATACACAGGTGTCCAAAAAATATAAACACACTTTGAATAATTATTAATTCCAATGGGTTAAATCTGAAAAGAAACAAACATCAATTGTTAAGATATATAAACATTTTTTGGATACCCTGTTATATATGTATGAGAATAGAGTGATAAAGGCTTCTCTAACTAGGCTATCTAGACATATATGTGTGATAATAAATGTCCTATTTAAACTGCATCTGTCTACACATTTCCTCCTCATAAATAGAAAGAAAGGAGCCACCACTGTGAGCTGCCTTCTTACTGAATGGAAATCCGACTTTGTTGCAATGGAATGTTCAACTTTATCTCATACCATAGGGACATATGTTGATGAAAAGCTCTAAATATGTAAAATTACAAAATTAAATTTAAATGAAGTTAGTTTCTTGTTAGTATCCACTGAATAAGGAGATAAATGGTGATTCAATATTTGAAATCTAACATGACATAAAAACAACATAAAACATCTCCAAAATAAACTTTTGGTAAGGTTATCTATCTTTTTAAAAAATATATATATTTTATTGATTTTTTTACAGAGAGAAAGGGAGAGGGATAGAGAGTTAGAAACATCGATGAGAGAGAACCATCGATCAGCTGCCTCCTGCACACCCCCTACTGGGGATGTGGCCGCAACCAAGGTACATGCCCTTGACCGGAATCGAACCTGAAATCCTTGAGTCTGCAGGCCGACGCTCTAGCCATTGAGCCAAACCGGTTAGGGCAGGTTATCTATCTTTTGTTCTTCTATTTTTTATTATTATCAAGTACCAACAAGGCTAAATTAGAGTTGCATCTGTCTCTTGAGAATTGCCCTGGTTGAGTCACTCTGGAATGTGTTCCAATTTTCAGAAGTATAAGCATTGCTGTGATCATCAATTACTTTTGTAATTGAAAAGCAAATATAAGAACAAATAAAAAGAGTTATGTCTTTTTGTAATGTGAAGCCAGATGTTTCCAGGGTTTAAACTGTTTGAAGGAAACAGACCCTTGCCTATACCGTCTTCTGGGATTCATGGGACATGTTTAATGCTTGCTGAAGTTTCACCTCAGCCTCGGCCTTCGGTGCGTGACCTAAATCCTTGCTTAGGGCACTGTGAGAAGGGACAGTTTTGCTCCCATGAAGTTGAAAATTTAAATCCATACTGTATTTGGCTCAAACTGATTTCTCAGCTGCTATCACTATAAGTTTCTTGTTTACATGATATACAGTGAAATAGGAAGGGATGTGGTTACTATGGAGAATAGCATTGCTATTGAAAAATCCAGGCATGTGGACACAAGGCATAAATATTGACACCGCCACAGCATGTGTAACCCTGATGCTCCAGGTTTAGCGAGATTACAAATGTGAGAATAGCCTCCAAAAGCATGTCCTACAACTTTTTTGGTGGCCATTTAAAAAAATACTCTACACAAATACTTACTACTTAATATTGCCCAATTAATTTTTCCTAATCACTGATTTTACCATGGTACCTTACAAACAAATGCCGCTAATAGTCCTTGTCATGCACTGAAGGAATACTCTGTAGCTGGTAGAAAGAGCAGGGATTGTGGAATCTAATAAACTTGTGTTCAGCACTTAGGAGGTATTTGTGATTGCATAATTTACAAGGTCTCTAAGCCTTAGTTTTCTTATTTATAAAATGGCAAATGCTGTACTACCTTACCCAGAGGATTGGGGTGAAGGTAAACGAGATGAACACTGTAAATCTTTAATAGTGTGCCACCGCATAGCATTAAGAAAGCATAGTATGACCCAACTGCAATTTCCATTTTACTCTTGCCTTAGCCAATATTTTTGCTCAATTGAAAGGCCAACAACTCACATCACAATTGCTTTAATTTGCATTTATTTAACTGTGATGAGTGCTGTTTTCTCTTTTTTTAATGTTTACTGGCTATCTATATTTTTTTCCTTAATTGCCTATTCATGATTTCTCCTATTTTTCTTTTCTTATAGGGCAGGTCTAAGAGCAAGCTTGTCACTGGGAGAATAATGGATAATGGGGCTTTGGGAAGGACCTTTTATTGGCAAAACATCCATCCTAGTTGACTAATTTCCAGGAGACATAGAGTAAAAATAATAAAAATAAAATAAAAACCAGTTGTGTTTTTATTCACTTAACAGTAAACTATTTGAAAGAAAATTAGAAAATTAGGGAAAAAATAATCCCAGTTTATTTTATTTATTTATTTTTCCATTCATGCCCTGTACCATCTTGACACCACTCCCCCATTAATCACCGTGCTGTTGTCCATGTCTATGAGGTGTCTCGGCTCTCAAATATCCCCCGAGGGGTCTCTCTCTCTCTCTCTCTCTCTCTCTCTCTCTCATTTTTTCTTTCTTGCTCAATCTCTCTACCCCTACCAGAGCTGTATGCCTGCTCTCTATCTATAAATCTGTCTCTATTTTTTTTTGGTAGTTCAGTTAAAACAATCCTATTTATAATAGCACCAAAAAGAATAAAATACTTAAGAGTAAAAGAGTAAACGATAAAAACTTGTATGCTGAAAATACAAAACACAGCTGAAAGAATCTAAAACACACACACACACACACACACACACACACACACACAAATGGAAAGGTATTTTGTGTTCATGGATTGGAGGATTTAATATTGTTAAAATGTCTGTACTATCCAAAGTGATCTACAGATTCAAGGCAATTAATAACAATATCTCAATAGATTTTTTTTTTACAGAAACAGAAAAGGCAGTACTAATATTCTTATGAAACCACAAAACATTCAAAATAGGCAAAGCGATCTTGAGAAAGGCAAACAAAACTGGAGGCATCACATTTTCTGATTTCACAATTAACTATAAAACCACAGTAACTAAAATAGTATGTACCAGTAAGATAGATATATAGACCAATAGAACAGAATAGACCCAGAAATGAATCCACACAAATATGTTCAATTGGTATTTTTAGGAGGGTGACAAGAATACACGATGGGGATAGTGTAGTCTCTTGCGGGTGGGAAAACTGGTTATCTGCATGCAGAAATATGAGATTGTGTCCTGATCTTATATCATACACAAATTAACTCAGAATGAATTAAAAACATAAACATGAATACAATACTATAAATCTTGCCCGGCCAGCATGGCTCAGTGGTTGAGCATCAATCTATGAAACAGGAGGTCACTGTTCAATTCCTGGTCAGGTCACATGCCTGGGTTGCAGTCTCAATCCCTGGTGTAGGAGGCAGCCAATCAATGATTCTCTCTTATCATTGATGTTTCTACCTCTCTCTTCCTTTCCCTTCCTCTCTGAAATCAATAACAAAATATTTTTAAAAATTATAATTCTCTTAGAAAAAAACATAAGGGGAAAACTTTATGACTTTTATCTTGGCAATAATTTCATGAATATGACACCAAAGCATAGGAAACAAAAACAAACAAACAAACAAAAAAGATAAGTGAGACTATAGCAAACTAAAAAGGTTCTACACAGTAGAAGAAACAATCAACAGTAAAAACACAACCTATTTTGAGTTTATTTTTGTGTATGGTGTAAGTTGGTGGTCTAGTTTCATTTTTTTGCAAGTATCTGTCCAGTTTTTCCAGCACCATTTATTGAAGAGACTGTCTTGACTCCATTGTATGCTCTTGCCTACTTTGTCAAATATTAATTGAGCATATTGGTTTGGGTCGATTTCTGGGTTCTCTGTTCTGTTCCACTGGTCTATATGTCTGTTCTTGTGCCAGTACCAGGCAGTTTTAAGAACAGTAGCTTTGTAGTATAGCTTGATATCTGGTATTGTGATCCCTCCAACATTGTTCTTCTTAAACGTATGATGGGAAACCATAAAAATCTTAGAAGAAGCCATAGACAGCAAAATAGCAGACATTTGTCATAGCAATATCTTTACTGATACAGCTTCTAGGGCAATGGAAACTAAGGAGAAAATAAACAAATGGGACTACATCAAAATAATAATAATAAAAACTTCTGCGCAGCAAAAGAAACCATCAACAAAACAACAAGAAAGCCCACTGCATGGGAGAACATATTTGCCAATGTTATCTCCGATAAGGGTTTAATCTCCAAAATTTACAGTGAACTCATACAACTTAACAAAAGGAAGATAAACAAC
>NW_005370994.1:2896925-2903245 GCF_000412655.1 Myotis brandtii
GGTGGGGGTGGCCGGGGGAAGGTCAATGGGGGGAAAAAAGGAGACATATGTACTACAATTTGTAATACTTTAAACAATAAAATAAAATTTAAAAATTAAAAGAAAATAAAAAGAATAAAAACTCTCACTCCAAAAATGACAACCTCTAATACAGGAAAAATATTTGCAAACCATACATAAGACAAACATGTGTTATGTAAAATAAATTTGGGAGTGTTCCTTTCATAAATTTTTTGGAAGAGTTGGAGGATTGGTGTAAATTCTTTAAATATTTTGTAAAATTCACCAATGGAACCATCTGGTCCGGGGCTTTATTTTGAACTACTGGGAATATAAATTGGTATAGCCACTGTGAAAAACATTATGGAGGCTCCTCAAATAATTAAAAATAGAACTACCATATGATCCAGCAGTCCCACTTCTGTATATATATCCAAAGGAAATTAAAACAGGATATCAAAGAGATATTTGCACTTCCATGTTTATTATAGCATTATTCAAAATAGGCAAGATATGAAAAAAACTTAAGGATACAACAAAGGATAATTGGATAATTTATAAAGCTATTTTGTTAATGTAATTTTCTGGATGATTATATTCATATCTTGAAATTCATTCATTTAAATAGTTTAATGAAAATATTTTCTCCCATTAACTTATGATGAAATAAAGCAGCATAGCTGCCTATTAAACTATTTTTTAAAAAGATAAAGGGTTAATTTTAAAAATATATAAAGAATGTCTACAACTATCAATAACTAATAATCTGATTAAAAATGGCCTAAAATCTTGAGTAGACATTTATCCAAAAAGGACATCCCAACAGGTATATAAAAAGATGATTAACATCACTAATCATTGGGAAAATGCAATCAGAACAACAATGAGATGTCACCTCATACCTTTTAGGATGCCTATTATTGAAAATAACAAAAGACAACAGACGTTGGCAATGATATGAAGAAACTAGAACCCTAGTGCACTGTTGGTAAGAATGTGAAATTCTACAGCCACTATGAAAACAGTATAGAGATTCCACAAAAAATAAAACTACCATGTGATCCAGCAGTCCCATTTCTAAGAATTTATTCAAAGTAATAGAAATCAGGATCTCAAAGAGATATTAGCGTTCCAAGGTTCGTTGTAGCACTGTTCACAATAGTCAAGACATGGAAACAACCTAAATGTCCACTGATGGATAAATGGATATAGAAATTGTAGTACATACATGCAAATGGAATTCTTAAAAAAGAAAGACTTCTTGCATGGTTGAACCTTGAGAACATTATGCAAGTGAAATAAGCCAGTCACAGAAGAACCTGTGCTGCATGCGGGAAGAGAGGCTTTGGAAGGAGCCTGCTCTGTTCAAACCTTGATCTTGGACTTCTAACCTCCAGAACTGTGAAAAATAAATTTCTGTTGTTTTGAAATCTTGATCTTGGACTTCTAACCTCCAGAACTGTGAATAAATTTCTGTTGTTTAAGCCACCCAGTCTGTGAAATTTTATTTCAAGATCCCTAGCAAGTTTATACACTCACTTTATTTCTATTTACCCCACATGAATGATGCCCTACAGCTAGTACATACTCAGTAAAGTTAATGTTAATCAAGTTGGTAGTTGCTGAGAATTTGTCAACATCCTTTTATAGATCTAAAATACTTGTAATCTTTTTTGTTACGATTTAAAAAAATAGATTAAAATACATGCAAAATATTCTAATCATCCTAATTGGGTTTCTTTTAAAATTTATTTGACAAAATCTCAACATTAATTTAACTAATCTTTTTGTTTATTCTTCTTATTAATCATCCAGATGCTAGTGAAACCAGGCTTTTGTGGGATCCATAGACAGAAAGTGACTCAGAAATGTTATTAATGATTAAGTAAGCCGTCTTCTCAAGAGTCCCTTAAATGATGAACACCTGTCTCATCATTAGCTTAAAAGATTCTCATTATGAAGGGTATCAGCAAAATGATAATAGGTGGCATTATTATTATACCATTGAACTAGTGGGAATCCTAGAGTAATTGACATTTACCACATCCTAAGATCCTCGGTCTTAATAGAACAGAGAAATAAAATACATGAGAGTAATATTTATCATTGATTTGAAATTACTTTGTTGACTATGACTTTTGTAATGAACATTAAAATATTATATGCAAGTTATTAAATTAATATTTTGAATTATAGCTACAAAACCAAAAGAAGAATGGAGAATATACCTAGAAACATTAATGCCAACCTGCCAGAGTAGTGTACACATGTTGTTATGGCTACTTACCAAAACATAAAAGCAGTTTTTATGTTAGTAGTGCTCTATTTTAATTTTGTGTCTTCTCATTATTAAACCAGACTGATACATGGAGCATAAAATTTCTCTGCTTTCACTTACGTTTTTTCTCCCCTGTGGGTAATTTCTTTTAGGATTTTACATTAATAATTTAATTTACTTATTCATATACATTCTTTTAACAAGTATTTGCCAAGTTTAGAATGAGCGAGAAAAAAATAAAGCAAACTTGGCAACTCTTCCAGTCTCCCTCCACACTGAAATCACCTCCAAAGAGGAAGGAAGACCATTCAAGACAATTATAAAGAGTGAAAACTTGTATTTGGCATCCTCCTATTCTCTGTGTAAGCATCTGAAATTTTCACTAGGTGCCGACAGTGTGACCTGCTCCTTGGCTGCACAGTACCGCCCAATACCAATTTCCCATCAGGACCTATTCTGGACATATTATGCTGTAAACCTGCACTGTCCAATATGGGAACCATTGCCACATGTGGCCACTTAAATTTAAATTAGTTAACATTACATCAGGACCTATTCTGGACATATTATGCTCTGTAAACCTACTGTCCAATATGGAACCATTGCCACATGTGGCCACTTAAATTTAAATTAGTTAACATTAAAAACATTAAAAATAAATTTCTTCATTAACATTAACCATACTTTAAGTGTTCAATAGTCATATGTGGCAAGTGTCTAACATATTGAACAATGTAGATATGGAGATTTCCAACCACAGAAAGCTCTTTGAAAAGCACTAATCTAGAAATGTCCCTATTCTCCCATCTCTAATCAAAATTCAGCAGGCCTATATCTTGGCCTCTTGATACCCTATTTCTCTGTTTTACATGTTGTCTAATGAAATGCTTGTACTTAGATATTAATTATTTAATGATCTATGTTGACCTCTCTGGAGATCTTTGGTATAACCCTGGTATACAGAAATTAAATACTAATTAAATACTGAATTTTATTGTAGATAATTACCTATAAGTAATACAAAGCTGTCAGGTTAACTCAAGTTAGTTTTCAACTTTTTTAAAATACAAAAAATATACAAGAATCTGAGAAAGTCATGAATCATATTTTCCAAAATGATCAAAATAAAATCAGTATAGATACTTTATTATAATAAATTAATCAGAAAGTAACATGAAAAGGCAGCAATAAAAATATAAATAAAATGTTTGAAAATGTTGATAATGGTAATTGACTCTTGGAAAGTACAAAATACAGAACTTTGTATTAATATATTATCTACTATGGATTCTTTTTTATCTATTATGTATGAATTAATCTCATAAAAGTAAGTACTGATGCCAGTATCTCTTATAAGTTTTTATACTGCCTCATTTGACTTGAGTAGACATTTAAATCAACTGAGTAAAATACTTTTTAGCAGTTCTGTTTTTGATTATCTTAATTCCATTAACACAACTATTTGACATATTCATAAGCTCTGTGTTGATAGCTAATAGTATATACACAATTGACTAGAATATGATCTTTGCCACTTGGGAACCCGCTAAAATTCAGGGAATGCCATGAATAGCCAGTAATTATAAAAAGGTAAAGGGAATTAGAAGTACAAATCACTAGTTATAAATATAGTTACTGGGATGTTAAATATAGCATAGGGAATATAGTCAATAATCTATACAAATAAAAGAATAATATGCTAATTAGACCGGGAGACCTTCCAGACAAAGCTGTGGCTGGGAGGGCTGAAGCAAGCCGCCAAGGCTGGGAGGGCCCATCGCAGAGCCCCAGCTGGGTGGGCAGGGCCTCCCTCTGCGCAGCACTGATCATGGAGCCCTGTCAGGGTGGGCAGGGCAGGTAGGGCCTCCCTGTGGGCGTGGATTAATGGCGGAGGCCAGACCAGGTGGGAAACGCCTGCCTCTGTTCTGCCATTGATCCCAGAGCCCCAGCCGGGTGGCCAAGGCCTCCCTCTGTGCAGCATTGATCACAGAGCCCTGGCAGGGAGGGTAGGCAGGCAGGAGGGGCAGTTGGGGATGAGCAGGCCGACAGGGTGGGGGCAGTTGGGGGTGAGCAGGCTGGCAAGGGGGGGGCAGTTGGGGGCGAGCAGGCCGGTAGGCAGAGTGGTTAGGGGTGACCAAGCAGGTGAGCAGTTAGGAGCCAGCGGTCCCTGGTTGCGAGAGGGATGTCTGACTGCTGGTTTAGGCGGGATCGGGCCTAAACTGGCAGTCGGACATCCCCTGGGGGGGTCCCAGATTGGAGAGGGTGCAGGCTGGGCTGAAGGACCCCCCCCCCCCACCCCGTGCACTAATTTCGTGCATTGGGCTACCTAAAAGTGGTAGTCGGACATCCCCTGAGGGGTCCCAGATTGGAGAGGGTGCAGGCCAGGCTGAGGGATACCCTCCACCCGTGCACAAATTTCATGCACTGGGCCACTAGTCCTATCTAATAAAAGACAAAAAGGGTAATTAACCATACCTCCACTATGCTTCCCATTGGCTAATCAGCGAGATATGCAAATTAACTGCCAACAAAGATGGCAGCCGGTGGCCACGTATCTGAAGCAAGCAGGAGGTTTTCTTGCTCCAGTGATGAAGTAAGTCAAAGTTCTCTGCCTGCCGCGGCCTGGCTCTGAGCTCTGAAAGCAACAGCTCCAAAAGCAACAAAGTTTCAATTATAGAAGCTAAACAAACTCCAGATACTTGCTTTCAGCCAGCCGCGGCCTCAGAACTGGGAGCTCCAGTGAAGGCAACAGAGTTTCAATTATAGAAGGTAAATAAATCCCAGAATAAAAAAAAAAAGGAGAGGCTGGGAGCTTCAGTGGCAGGCCAGCCTGAAAACGGCCCTCAGCCCCTCATCCAGGCTGGCCAGGCACCCCAGTGGAGACCCCCACCCTGAAGGGGGTGTGACCAGCTGCAAATAGCCATCAGCCCCTCACCCAGGCTGGCCAGGCACCCAAGCAGGACCCCCACCCTGATCCGGATCACCCTTCAGGGCAAACCAGCCGGCCCCCACCAGTGCACCAGGCCTCTATCCTATATAGTAAAAGGGTAATATGCAAACTGACCCTAACAGCAGAAAGACTGGGAATGACTGGTCACTATGACACACACTGACCACCAGGGGCAGACGCTCAATGCAGGAACTGCCTTCTGGTGATCAGTGCCCTCCCATATGGGGGAGCTCTGCTCAGCCACAAGCCAGGCTGATGGCTGCCAGTACAGCGGTGGTGGTGGGAGCCTCTCCTGCCTCCTCAGCAGCGCTAAGGATGTCCGACTGCAGCTTAGGTCTGCTCCCCGCTGGCAAGTGGACATCCCCTGAGGGCTGCCGGGCTGCCAGAGGGATGTCTGATTGCCAGCTTAGGCCCAATCCCCTGGGGAGCAGGCCTAAGCCAGCAGGTGTCATCCCCCGAGGGGTCCCAGACTGTGAGAGGGCACAGGCTGGGCTGAGGGACTCCCCCGCCCCGAGTGCACAAATTTTTGTGCACCGGGCCTCTAGTCTATAATAATAAAAGGGTAATATGCTAATTAGACCAGACATCCTTCCGGACGTCATTATGGACAAAGCGGGGGCCAGAGTGAAGCTCGGGTCCCAGGTGCCTGCCATCGGCTGGAGGGAAGCCGCCTGGGTCCCAGGTGCGTGCCAGTGGCTGGAGGAGGGAAACCCAGGTCCTGGGTTCCTGCTGGCAGCTGAAGGGAAGCTGGTGCCGGCAGCCGGGGGAAGGAAGGCCTACTCTTGCATGAATTTTCATGCATTGGGCCTCTAGTATTGTAATAATTATGTATGATGCCAGATCGGTACTAGATCTATTGGAATGATCACTTCATAAGGTATATCAATGTGTAATCACTGTTTGTTATACACATGAAACCAATATAATATTGTATATCAACTATAATTGAAAGATAAATTTTAAAAAAGTTGTACTGTAAAAAGTGCTATAAGAGTTATAGGTAAATGTTTTCAGAACTTTTTCTTTAAGCATATTATATTCAGCTCAGGGAGTTAAAGTTTTGTGAAAGAACTGGGATTTGGCTGAAATATA
>NW_005370994.1:2903284-2917050 GCF_000412655.1 Myotis brandtii
GGAGAAGGGTCCATTTATTTGAAGGTGCTGCTGAAATACAGAGTATGTAATTGGGAGTGATGGGATTTAAAGTTGAAAAGGAAGTTTGGGACCAGATTACAGACATTTTGAATGCGAGGGTAGTAAATTTATACTTTATTCTGTGGGAAAGTGAGAAACAGTAAATTGTTTTTTTTTCTTTATTTTTATTGTTGATACTAAAACACTGAATTATAATATGACACTTAAAGATGAAAAGCTATATAATACAATAAATATAGAGAACATGTCCAATCATGCAAAAAGATATTTTAAATATTTGACTAAAAATGGGAATGTGACAGTTTGGCCACAGGGTAGGATAGACTTATGTCATCCCAGATAATTTTTTTTTTCAAGAATAAAGTATAATCTAAACTTTAGCCTATATTTTTTATCTAGTTCTCATAATATAAAATTTGGTACAGATATCAAATTCCTGTGGTGCTAGAATATTTATGTTTGATTTCCAGCTTTTTCACCTTCTGGCTGAGTAACCTTGGGCTGGTAACTGAACCTCTCTGGAGCCAATCATCTGTAAAATGTAGATAATGCAAGTAATTACTTCATTCTCTTGTAAAGATTACATGTGTTAATGCAGGTTCCCAATAAATAGGGGATAATATCTATAATAATAAAAGGGTAATATGCTAATTAGACCAGATGTCATTCCGGATGTCATTCCGGACATCCTTCTGAATGAACCTGGGGCCTGAGGGAAGCCCGGGTCCCAGGTGTCGGAGGGAAGCCCGGGTCCCGGGTGCCAGAGGGAAGCTGGTGCTGGCAGCCGGGGGAAGGAACGTCTACTCTTGCATGAATTTCATGCATTGGGCCACTAGTTATTATAATAATTGTTAGTGTGGTAAATAATGGCATAGACCTCCTCAAAGTAGGGCTTTATTGGTTGTTATGTTATGAAAGTTCTATTAATCTCCAAAGCTTCCTCATTTAATGATTAACTGATTTATTAGTTCATTCATTTATTTTTTCCATAATAGTTTAATCTATTCATTTTCATTCTGGAATAATTAAGATATTATAGGGAAAATTAATTTTGCCTAGAGTTTTAGGGTTGAATTCACAAAGAAGTTATAATATAGGCATAATTTATTACTATCCTAAGTTCCATTTTACTAATACTCGATTGAAAGGCAGGCAGGCATTTTGGGTGGAATTAACTCACCTTAAGCCCCAGAAGTAGGCCTAGATTGTGGTCCACACTACTCATTTTAATTTTATATGCTTTGCAACAGTGATAGGATCAAGAATGGGTACCAGCCTTTAACTGTCCTTATCTCAATGAGGACCAAAATATTTTAATAATTGAAAAAATAAGAGACACTCTCTTTTTTCCCACTGGTAGAAAACAAGACAGCATGCACCAGGATAAAGCTGCAATTGAAAACTGATCCGTAATTTTAACCAATGTATTTCTGCTCTATAACCCCTTCTTTGATATCCTAACTTTTGCCAGGCAGTCTCTATAGAGGTGTGATTCTAATCAGAGGTGTGTTTCTAATTTTTTCTGTGCATTGTGATAACTATTTCCTCCTTGCATTCTTTCTGTCCCAGATACTGTACCAGTTTTTGTTGTTTCTAATATCTGGATTCTCTCACTGTTTCTTTTTTGACTTCTTAGATCACACATGAAACATGCTATATAAAAACTTTTCTTTGAAATTCCCAGAATGGTTCTGGTTTTCTACTGGATCCTGGTTGATTTGGAGCTTTCACAATGAAAAGATTATATTCTCTTCAAACTAAATACTCCTAGTGTTTTTATTAAAAAGAAAACAAGAAATTTATTGTGCTTGCTGTGGTTTCTATGTTATTAGATGCCATTTGTCCAAGTATGAGTCTATGATGGTGTCTACATATTTACCACACCCTTTATGGATTTTTGGAGGGTAAATATAAAGGCAATGATTCTTAGAGAAAATCAAGTCATAGTTACTGGTGATGAGGAGTGTTAAGGCAACAGTAATGTCAGAGAGAGCACTAGTATAGGAGTATGCTAAGTGTCCTTCTTCCAGGGGTTGGCAGTTATGCAATGCTCAATAGGACTCTCTCTAAACAAGTCATTCAGAAACACAGCTCTACTAGTTTATTGCTGAGTTTTCATTTTCAAATACTGTTTCTAGATAGAATAAAGTTTGTAAGATGAGCCCATCTATATTTTGTAATATTTTCATATAAAATATGGTAATATTTTCATATCAAAAGCAATAAAAAATAGAAAACATATTTTCATGTCCAAAGCAATAAAATAGAGAAAGCAGGAACCCAAACCATAAAGTATGCAATAAAGAAAGAAAGGCGTGGAGGAGATAAAAAGAGCTTTGATGCCTTTCATGTTTGATTCATTTGAATGAAGCAATGCTTTATCCAACAGGGTAAAAATCTTTGACACTTCTCTAGGCAGAGATGAGATTTATGGTTTGTAATTGTGCTATGAATGTCATTGGGAGTATTTTGTCTTGAAGCTGTAGTTATAGTAATTTGGACTTTGTTTTAAGTAATTGCAGCTGTACCCTAATGCTGCTATGGAGGTGACTTAGAAAAATGAAGAAAGACTTTTGATAATTAACCCCTCAATACTCGATGCCCCTGGTCTCTGATTCAGACTAAGGTAAATTTTATAGATTGATTAGTATTTAACCTTGTTTGAAGGCTCTCATTACCACTATATCAAAGGTAAATGAGAAGTTAAATTTATATAGTCTTGTTGATATTGAATTTAAGATAAGAGGGCATTTACTGTTTAGTGATAAGAGAAAAGATCAAGTTGGAATGGTCTATCAGGTTGATAGATAGTCTAGTAACCAGGTTTCAAATGAAAGCTTGAAGGCTGGGTATGTTTATCCTGGAAATATAGGAGAAAAAGAGAACAGAAATAGATGTCATTAGCTATTTCCTACCCTCTATTGTGGAAGAGATGCCAGTATTTTGTGTAGTCTCAGAAGAAAGAGCTAGAATCAAAGGCATAAATTTCAAGGCAACAGACTTCCAATTAAAATAAAGACAAATTTCCTAATAGAAGTATCAGAATTCATAAATAAAATACTTTGTCTTGTGAGTGAGGCAATCTGTATATATAAAAGACTAAGCAACCGGCTGACCTGCCAGTAGGTATAACACACACTGACCACCAGGGGGCAGACACTCAATGCAGGAGCTGCCGAGTTGCAGTGACTTGGCAGTGGCGGTTCTTGGGTGATGCACCCTGAAACCAGAGAGGAGGGAGCCCAATTCCTCACGGGGCCACGCGATTCCACCTTCAGCCATGGGTTATGTTGTTGCTGGGGCACTGTTGGCCCTGAATCTGGTTATTGCACATTTGTGTTTGTGTTCCACACTCTGTACAACAGCAACTCTGCTGAGTGCCCTCTCACACTCCGGGACCCCTCAGGGGATGTAAGAGAGCCGGTTTTAGCCCGATCCCCACAGGCCAGGCCGAGGGACCCCACCTGCCAGAAGGACCCACTCACTCTGCAGACACCTTTCGAGCTGCAGCGCTGTCCCAGGTGTGGCTGGCCAGGGAGGGACTGTGGAAGGTTGGCTGCAGAGCATGTTTGGCTCATCTTGCCCAGTCCTGCCCTGCCAGCCACCTTCTATTAATTTCCTTTCAATGTGCATGAATCAGTGCACCGGGTCACTATTTATAATGATAAATGTAAAATTTACAAGAAAATAGCATAATATAGTAGATATGGGAAGAGTGGTTGAATTTAGATGAGTGGGACAGGTTCACATTTATGCTTTGAACTAAATTATAGGAAGACATCTCTCTTTTTTAAAAAAAATATATTTTATTGATATTTTACAGAGAGGAAGGGAGAGGGATAGAGAGTTAGAAACATCGATGAGAGAGAAACATCGATCAGCTGCCTCCTGCAAACTCCCCACTGGGGACCTGCCCGCAACCAAGGTATATGCCCTTGACCGGAATCGAACCTGGAACCCTTGAGTCCGCAGGCTGATGCTCTATCCTCTGAGCCAAACCGGTTAGGGCAAGGAAGACATCTCTTCATCAATGATCTTGAGTAAGTATTTTCTAGTCAGAGAGAAGAGTGGATAAAGACACTATAGAGAGAGACTAATATTTTGTCCTGCTTTAAAAATAGATAGAATATCAATGTGGCTAGACTATGGCATAAGCCGTGACAAGCAGTATTTAATTTAATCTAAGGTCAGTAGAAAGTCATTGAAGAACTTTAAACAGCGGAGTAAAATGGTCTGACTTTTAATTTGTTGGCCATGTGGAGAATGAATGATTGTGTTCAATGGTAGAGGCCAGGAGACCAGTAAGGGGGCTGCTTGAATGGTCTACATAGGGATGACAATCTTTTCTTATAACATCCAGAGGATAAATATTTTAGACTTTGTGGCCATATAGTCTCAGTCACAACTACTCAATTCTGCCATTGTCCATAGACAAAAACATAAGTGAATTTGCTTGGCTGTGTTGAAAGGAATTGGAAAATAATTAGAGGGAGAGAGTCATAGAGAAAGGCACAAAGAAGTTGGCTTTAAAATTTATAGACCACATAAGCAGGAGGAAATGGTATTGTTAATTAAAGTAGGAACAAGGAGGAGGAAACAGTTCAAAGAAAGATATACATGAAACCATATCTTGCCATATAGAATAAAAGTTTAGGCAGTAGATACAATTTTTGGATTTATTTCTTGGGTGAAAATTTATTGAATTAAATATGCCATCTCAGCATAAAAGAGGAGAGTATGAGAAAAGAAGAGAGTTTCAGGGGAAGGATTATGCTAAAGAATAGTCAGGGTAAAAAGTAGGAGTGGAGAACACAGGGAAGAAAGAATAAAGAGGTGGAAGAGAATGAAGAGGAAGTGTTATGAAAGCCAAGAAGAGACTACAGAAAAGAGGGTGTGGTCAATAAAAAAGTCCAAGAGGATCTCAGAATCTAGTAGGTCATTATGGAAATACAAGTGACCCAGTGCATGGATTCATGCACATTGAAAGGAAATTAATTTGTAGGTGGCCGGCGGGGCGGGACTGGGTGAGACAGGCTGGACACACCCTAGAGCCAACCTCCCATGGTCCTTCCCCAGCGTCTGTGTAGTGAGCAGGGTCCCTCCAGCAGGTGGGGTCCCTTGGCCTGGCCTGTGGGGATTGGGCCAAAACCAGCTCTCAAACATCCCCCGAGGGGTCCCAGAGTGTGAGAGGGCACTCTGCAAAGTTGCTGTCGTATAGAGTGTGGAACACAAAGGCAAGTGTGCAGTAAACCAGATTCAGGGCCAACAGTGCCCAGCAACAACATAACCCATAGCCTAAGGTGAAATTGCGTGGCCCCACAAGGAATCAGGCTCGCTCCTCTCTGGTTCTGGGGTGCATCACCCAAGAACTGCTGCTGCCAAGTTGCTGCAGCTTGGCAGCTCCTGTGCTGAGCGTCTGCCCCCTGGTGGTCAGTGCACATCATAGTGACCAGTTGGATGTTTGGACACTTAGCATATTACTCTTTTATTAGTATAGATATATGAGAGTATATTTAGTAAAGTGTGCGTGTGGAAGGGCTTGTCTACTGTGGAAAAAAAGCGTTTGGAAATAGCTGCCTACTGAGAAAAAAGTATTTAAACATTTATCAGCATGTAATATGATCTTGAAAAAATAGTAGCTTAACAGTCAAAGCCAATAAGCTTCTAATTTTGAAGGGCTGATCATTGAGATTCTTTTGGAAGTGAGGTGTAATTGAAGATTCAATTAGAAGATTTATAAAGTTATCTGACCTTGAGTATTCTGAAAAGGAATTGGAATATGATAAGAGGTTGATGCAACATAAAATTTTGTCTACATCAATTGTTAGAAAGGAACTTATAGCCTAACCAATATAAGTCCCTTCCTTCATCTATAAACTGAACTTACACCACTTCTTTGTTGGCTGGCATGAAAATGAAATACATAGAATTTCTGCGTGGTGATGTAAAAATGATCAGTCAGTGTAAAGTCCTTTCTCTCTGCCTCTTAATGCTTTCAGCAAACCCACTGCCTTATGTACATTTTTTTTTTAGATATAAGGGCAAATCAGGTAGACTGAAATCAAGCCTGCACAGGCCAAGACTCCCTGAAATGAAACATTTGATTAATGCTTCAATTTCTACTAATGGCATAGCTCCCTTTCCAGCTCAGTCAGCTTTGATTTTTCTTCTTTTCTTCCCAAGAACAATCAATTATCTAAATTGTAGTTGTTCGTAACATGAGTTTGTAGTCAGAAATCTTAGATTTATATCTTATCTCCACTTATTACTAGATATGTGAATTTGGGCAAATTATTTAACCTCCCAGAATCTCAATTTCCTCATCTGTAAGGTGCAGATAACATGACTACTTATGATTACATTTTAGTAATAATTAAATAAAATAATCCATGTATAGTGCTTAACTCAAAGTCTGACACATAGTAAAGTTTCAATAAATGCTAGTTACTATGTTAATAATGATGTCAAGATTATTACATGATATCTGTCATGCTCCTTATTCTCCTCTGTACTCAGCTATAAAATGGCACAGACTTTTATAATAACTGGCTAAATTTATGACCATCCCTAATATCAATCCTTCTAATTTATAATTTGTTGGTACACTATATAGTCTTCGAAGCATAGTTCTCTTGATATCATTATGCTAGGAACTACCTTTAATTTCCTGCAGGATATGTACCAAAATTTTAGAATAGTAGTCATACCCCTCCTCTATAGTTCTAACTTTACTTTCCTCCACTACCCTTTTCTGCATCGGATGCTGACACCTCGGAAGCAATCGTTCCTATGAGAATTGTCAAGTCTATACTACTCTTAGATAAGGTTTTCTTCACATGCCGTATTACCTACACCAAACATCATCATCCCAATAAGACTCCCTTGGATGTGTTTTGGAAGCAGATTTTTCCTCCTCTGCATGAACACATTTAACACTTTCTCTGAACTTCAAAGGGTACTTTCTGTTTCATGTTTATTTATTCTTTGCAATAGTCCCCATTCATCTTAGACAATCCTCTCCTTCACAACTTATCCTGATGTTCATTATATCCTTCTAACATTGAAGTCCCCTATGGTAAAACTATTCTCTGTTGTTTATGGACCTGCCTGTAAGCTGGATCCATAGACTGTGTCACATAGCATTAAAAGGTAACTTAGACTGAAAAAACTCAGTCAATTGTCTGCTGTTATATAAACAATAAATTTTTATTTTCAACAAGTTATTTCAATATTATAATGTCATTTTACTGGATTTTAGAAAATGAAGCTTACCAGATATGTGGTTTTCCTATATTAGTTTAAGGTAACCACATACATATATCTGATAGTATACCATTCTCCAGTATAATTAGGCCACTCAAGTAAACTTTTTTTTACTAAGTCACTGAAATAGTTACTCTGTCTTCTACCCTTACTACACAGTCTCTTTACAATGTATCACTTTACTACATATCAGTGAGTTTGGAAATAAATCAGCATTATTCTTACTCATCTTAAGCTACTTTCTCATAGTAACTGAAGATCAAATTGAAGATAAGCATGATCTCCTGTGGAATGATTTTAGATAAATGCCACATGTTTTTACTTTATTTTTAAAATTTAAATCAAAGTTTTTATTGCTGAGGACAAGAGTTACTTTAGGAAAACATTTGAAAAGAAATACTATCATTTCAAGATAATTCACATTTTAATGAGTTCGTTAAACACTATGTTAATAGGTCATTTAAATTGATTTGTACACTTGAAAACATATTTTAATTAATTAATTAATTAATTTTGAATTCTTTATTGTTTAAAGTATTACATAAGTCTCCTTTTTTCCCTATTGACCTCTCCCCGGCCACCCCCACACCCCAGCACATTTCCTCACCCCCACCCCTGTCTGTGTCCATCGGTTATGCTCATATGCATGCATACAAGTCCTTTGGTTGATCTCTTACTCCCTTACCCCTGCCTTCCCTCATAGGTTGGACAGTCTGTTCGATGCTTCATGACTCTGGTTCTATTTTTGTTCATCAATTTATGCTGTTCATTATATTCCACAAATGAGTGAGATCATGTGATATTTATCTTTCTCTGACTGTCTTATTTGGCTTAGCATTATGCTCTCTAGTTCCATCCATGCTGTTGCAATTGGTAAGAATTCCTTCTTTTTTTTTTATTCCATTGTGTAGATGTACCACAGTTGAAACCATATTTTTAAATGAGAAAGAAGTGTTTGATTGCTTTCTAACATTGAGGAGAATGTTTTGCATAGCAGAAAATGATTCTTTATGTTGATAAACATATATTCATTTGAAAAAAATAATAAAAATTTTAACCAATATACAGGGATTATCTATTAAAATTTTTACATAAAAATATTAAACACATTAAAAATTTTGAGGAATGTGTTGTTTATCTATTAAAGAATCTTATTCTATTTAAATTGAATTGATAAATTACTGAATAACTTAGAGAAAATATAAATTATAGTGTGTGAACATTAATTATATTTATTAGCCAGTAGAGTCAATTTTTTTTAATAGAGAAATATATGCAAGCATCTTTTGTTTTCTAAAGCTAATCCTGTAAGGCTTTGTGTTAAGAAGTGTTAAAAATAGCTTATTCTTATATTCTGATGAAAAGAGAGAAATTTTTTGTGATATGTAGTTTATACTTGCTTTTTAAATCGAATCAGGCAAACAATTTTAATTAATTCAGACAGTCACTCTATAGTGTCTGTGCCCTTTAGGGACTTTTTCATTATGGATGCAAATTTGTTCCTAAAATAATGAGCATGTCATTATCCTGTTTTATTCATTTAGGTGGTCAGAAAGTGAATAAAAATCATTTGATGGTGAAATAATTCTTTTGATTATAGTAAGGGCATTAACTTTGGTATTTCTGTGTCATTTTCTTGATCATTCTCAAACAATGCTTCTCTGTGCAAGGCAGTGCAGCTGATGAGGGCAGGGATGCCAAGGAAAGCTTAGCGTGAAATATATATATTTCACACTGTCTAAATATAGATTTGGGCTTGCATTTGATAGAGAATAAGTATCTTCCCATCTAAGCATGTGGGCTGTATATTATGTACAAGAATAGAATAAGAAATTAGGAGGCTTTTAATAAAGCATTTGAGTTTAAAATTTTTAATCAAGCTTATATTTATAAAATTTGGGTCGCTCTGTTGCCATTTTTCTTAGAAAGAGACACCCACAATGTAGATGAGTATCAGAAGGCGGTTCCACTAACTATGAGAATTCTTAGAAGAAATATTTGGCACAAGACAGCCCTTCATCATGTAAAATTGCTCCAAAATAATGCTTCATATTTCATGTATTCATTCATTAAAATTTTCTTGTGCCTATCAGGTGCTAGAGAGGGAAACAAATGTAGAAACATAGTCAAACAGAGTTCCCATTATCATAATAATCTCAATAATGAGTGTGTGAAGGAGGCATCTAAATATTTAGGCAAAGGAAACAGAGTGTTCAAAAAACAGAGACTAAAAAGATCAGCATCCATTTGAGAATTTTTGCTAGATTATTGAAACCTAGATATCAATTGCAGATGATGCTTCAGAAATAGAGGTCATGGAGTGCCTTTTATGCAGTTTTATCTTTTTATAGTAACAAGAAGACATTAAATGTTGTTTTTTTTAAAATTACTGCAAAGTAAAAGTTTCAATGGAGTTAGTGAATATTTCCCCAATTGCTCTCTCCCCAATATACCTAATACAATCAAACATGTCGCAAACCAAACACATCTTCCAGTTCCAAACACTGGCCTCCCTCTGTCCTTTATCCCTGAGCTCATTACCCCACACCTGAATTTCTACAGTGAGTGGTAGTTGATGTCTCTGACTAGTCTTAAAAACAGCAAACTATGCTTCATGCAGCTAGACTGGTTTTCCTAAAGCACAGTGGTTGCATAGCTCATTGGTATCCTTCACATCAAATATGAATGTTTTTGTATTTTCAGAAACCTTCACAATCTGTCCCTAATTAAGCTTTCACACCTCATCAGCTTCCACTCTCCCACAGACTCTGTGTTCCATCTAACCAAGTATCTCAAATTCTACTGAGCGCCATTTGCTCTGTTACCCCTCCATGCCTGTACATGTGCATGCAGTGTCTATTCCCTGGTGAGTCCTCTTACTCCAGCGACAAGTCTTTTCTTTGAAGATTAAGCTCAAATTTTGTCTCCTACATGAAATTTTCTTTGACATCCCAAGTCAGAGCTGGTCTCTCTCTACCTGGATGCTTACAGTATTTAGATTTCTCCTCAATTATAGTATAGCCATATTATATTGATATTTATACATCTGTCTCTTTCAATTAGGATGTAGAATTCAAGGATATACTAGACTTCATACCCTCCCTTCTTCCAGTACCTGGTGTAGTGCCTGGCTCTTACTGATGCCGAGTAAATGTGAAACAAATATATAGCGTGTATAAGTAAACATTTACCTATATTCTCAATTGCTTCTTTAAATAATATGTCAACTGTTATTATTACAGATGTGGGAACTGAGGTTCGGAGATATTATTTGATTTGCCCTTTATCACATTGCTAATAATCCACTGAGCTGGGAATTAAAACTAGGCGTTCTGGCAACAAATCCTAAATTATTCTCATTTCAATCATTTCTATGTAAACTGCAATGTTCAGCAGGATTTTTGATGTGCATAAGAGTTTGTATTTCAAGCAGATAATTTATTTTGGGGGTATAAACTATGGTATATTTTTATGATATGACCCTGTACCCTTAATTTGATTGAAGAACATGGTTGAAACTGGATAATATCTATAAAAAATAAGGATATTTTACTAAGTTTATGTATCGGGGACTTATTTTTAGTAAAGTCAGATCTAAGGAGAATTAATAATCTATTTGTACTTGAGGCTATCACTTTTTGATCAAAACTATGATCTACTCAAATTGCATCAAATTTCATGAAGTTAGATCATACCTTCTTGTCAAATGTATTGAGGGTAAGATGTTATAAACTGTTTCTTTTCTAAATGTTTTTGATTATTACAACAAAATGAAAGGACACTGTGATTGGATACCATCACTGCCCATCTTTCAGACACCAAGAAGTTTATAAAAGGGGTCGGGGTCCATTTCTGAAACAGTTACTCAGTCATGCCCATTGAATTTGGCTTTGGGGGTGGGACATTTATTTACTCTGTTCTTTCAATTTGATGAGTTTCAAATTCTAAGAAAAAGAAGTCTTTGAAGCACAAACAGAAAATTAGCATTGAGCATATGTCTCTGTTGCTTAATGATGCTTTGTGTAGAGAGAGAAAGGAGCAGAAGAAAACTTTTGAAATATCTCTGTTTCTTTATATTCTGTCACCTCTAGTTAATTGCATTATAAAAATCAATAAAGTCTAACAAACAAAAAGAAAAATTCCCCAAATTTGGCAGCATTATAAAGCATACAAGTAAAGTTTATGTTTCAAGATGGTAGTTTCTAAAATATCAACCTATGAAGATTCAACATATAGCCCATTCTCAACTTTTATGTGTCAAAGATTTAAACATAAATTTTTAAAGTTTTCTCAAAGCAATTTGAATTTTATGTCTACAAATAAGGAAAGATGAGAGACAACAACAATGAAATGAACAAGAAGCCAGAAGAAGATGCTTAAGAGAAGATGATTTGTCACAACAGAAAATGTGGAGGTCAAAATTTTAGGTCGAAGTCATAGAAACCTTAGTGATGTTTTAACAGATCAACAGACTTTTGAAGATGACTTTGCATATCCTTGTTTCAGCTTTATTCAGCTTAAGCCATGGCTAATAGTTTTGGCTGTTATGATTATAAAATATTATATTGGTTCGGGTTTCTTCAGATGTATTCCCATAAGTAGAATTGCTAGGTCATAAGGCAGAAACCCAAAACAGTAATTGGAAAACAATATATGTACCCCTATGTTCACTGCAGTGTTATTTACAATAGCCAAGATTTGGAAGCAGCCTAAGTACTCATCAGTAGATGAGTGGATTAAAGAAGCTGTGGAACATTTATAAAATGGAATATTACACAATCATAAAAAGAAGGAAATCTTACATTTTGCAACAGCTTGGATGAAACTGGAGAATTATTACTCTACGTGAAATAAGCCAGTCAGAAAAAGACAAATACTATATAATTTCACTTATATGTGGAATCTAATGAACAAAATAAACAATGAAACAGAATAGAAACAGACACAAAGATACAAAGAACAGACTGACAGCTATCAAAGGGAAGGGAGATTGGGGGTCTGTGTGAAAAAGGTGAAGGGATTAAGCAAAAAAACCCTCAGACACAGACAACAGTAGGGTGATTACCACAGGGAAATAGGAGTGAGGGGCGGGCAAAGAGGGTATGGGGGCGTAAATGGTGATGGAAGGACTTGGGGCAGTGAACACACAGTACAATATATAGATGATGTAATTTAGAATTATACACTTGAAACCTATATAAGTTTATTAACTAATTTATTAAGTAATAAATTCAATAAAAATTAAAACAAAACATTACATTGAAATTTGGAAGCACAAATTTCCCCAGTAATGATAAATTCATGCTTAAAGTATTTGATCCTTTAGAAGCATTTTTTTTTTTATTGATCTCAACATTTACCAGCAAGGAAATAAAATGTGAAGTTGTTTTAATGCAATGTACTGCTAAAAAAATGATGATGAAACAAACAACATAGCCATAGTATATAACATCTTGTAGACTAAAAAATACTGATGTAATTAATGATTGAGTAATTATGCACATAATATGCATGATAACTGCATTTCCTTTTGTGATAACAGCCTCTCCAAAGACATCTGATAAATTCAGATGAATAAAACAATAAAACAACACAGGATTTCAGAACCACACATTTGAAAAAAAACCCAATCAATTTTAAAAATGTGATTAAAAAATACATATTTCTATATTTGCATTATTTTCTCCTCAAAACGTGAAATGATTTTTGAAAAGGTTTTACTAGTAACTAAGAAAACATATAAAGTGACGGAGGCAATTAATTCATACAAAAACTACTTCAACTTCAGTTGCAATTTCCCAACTTTTCTGCCATTTAAAAGCCTGTTGAGTGAAGGGATTAAGAAGGACAGATTGGAAGTTACAAAATAGTCTCAGGGATGTAAAGTACAGCATAGGGAATATAGCCAATAATATTGTAATAACTATGTGTGGTGCCAGGTGGGTACTGGATATATCAGAGGGACCACTTTGTAAAATATATGATTGTCTAGCTAATATGCTGTGCACCTGAAACTAATACAAAATAATATAGACTATAAACTGTAATTAAAAAATAATTTAAAAACCATCAACAACTAAAAAAGTTTTTTTTTTTAAAGCCTATTGATCTGGCATTCATTTGCATCAAATCCCAGTCATTTCAATAACCTGACTTTTTTACTGAACCTGGCCATCACTCCAACACACAAGATGGCCGCCCCCATGTGGACACAAGATGACCACTACAAGATGGCCAGCAGGGGAGGGCAGTAGGGGGTGACCAGGGCTGCAGGGGAGGGCAGTAGGGGGTGACCAGGCCTACAGGGGAGGGCAGTTAGGGGTGACCAAGCCTGCAGGGGAGGACAGTTGGGGGAAACCAGGCCTGCAGGGGAGGGCAGTTGGGGGCAACCAGGCCAGCAGGGGAGGGCAGTTAGGGGTGACCAGACTGGCAAGGGAGGGAAGTTAGGGGTGACTGGGCCAGCAGGGGAGGGCAGTTGGGGG
>NW_005370994.1:2917372-2920829 GCF_000412655.1 Myotis brandtii
GAGGGATGTCCGACTGCCTGTTTAGGCCCAATGCCGCCAGGATCGGGCCTAAACAGGCAGTCGGACATCCCTCGAGGGGTCCCAGATTGGAGCAGGTACAGGCTGGGCTGAGAGACAACCGCCCCCCCTCCATGTATGATTTTCATGCACTGGGCCTCTAGTTTCCTTAATAAACATTCTTGTTCTATCTACTTGGCTAAGCTGTATTAGGAATCTGTTGTAATGATATATGATAGAAAATTCAAACACAGAGAGCCATATGATGTCAAATATAAGTAATACCTATGTGAATATTGCATTGACCTTCTTTTGTGTCAATACTTTTTTTCTTTGACAATCTGAAATAGCTGACTCAATGATAGAATCAATAGTGTAGTAATTGGAAGAAACCAGACCAATAGAGTGTGTGGTTATTCTGACTGCTATTTTTAGTTCTATTGAAAATAAGACAAAATTACTTAGTTTTTTTTGCACTGTGAATGAATGAAATTTTTAAAAATTATAATAAATGATGTTATGGAAAGCACATTGGGAAAAAGCAAATAAATACATTTTAGTTTCTTGCAGAGTGATGGTGTGACCTGTTATCACAAATAATTAGGCTTATCTGTCCCTAGACTGAGAGCAGATACCTCTTACTTCACTAGCTACTTGGGGGTGGGAGAAGAAGGAAGCAAACCAAAAAGAAAATGATCACAATTAGGGATCCAATGGGGAGTCTCAAAACATTACAAAACAATGCAATATTTTCTACCTACTTTTTGTTATCATCTCCAAATATTCAGACCCCTGTCAACTGTCATATACAGTATGTCCTTAGAATTGATTCATCAGTACTTCTCCCCTTTGGTACTGGAGTTGGGGAATAGAGTAGCACTGAAAAAACCATCCCTTGTGGTTAAGAGTAAGCCACAGCATTGACCTCTATCAGTTTAACTTGTCTTTCTTTGCTTCTAACTAAAGTGTAAATCCTTTGTTCTTAATTTACACATTTGAGATTCAGACCTTTGTAACATCTTCACATCAGGAAAAATACCACCCTGCTGTTGAAATCACTTGTATAATTTGTATCTTTCACAACTGGAACTGCATCATTGCCTCCCCTGCAATTACCCTGTAGTCAAGCCTTTCACCTCATTTTAAGTTTTTTATTTTTTATTCTTAAGCATTTCTTTACTTCTAATGGGCTTATTTGAATACCTTGGGATGCTGTAACAATGTACTCATCTATATAATAGCTTAAAAGTATACTATATTCACATTATCTTCAAAGTTAAAGTCAAACTGTCTGAAAATATTACTTATGTGCTGATTTATGTTTACAAAATTGGCTATTTCAAAACTAATATTATCAGTACCTAAGGGGAAATTGTTATTTAATTCTGTCTTTCTCATTGTTATATTTCCACAATGCTTTATATGTATGTCTGTCCTAAAATTATTATATTTTAAAATGTACTTATTTATGAATGTCTTTCTTTTTTTATTAAATTTATTTGGGTGATATTGGTTAATAAAATTATATAGGTTTTAATTGTACAATTCTGTGATACATTATCTGTACATTGAGCTGTGTGTTCACAACCCCAAATCAAATCTTCTTCTATCACCATATATTTGACACTCAACCCTTTACTAACTCCCCCTACTCCCTTCACTCTGGTAACCACCACACTGTTGTCTGTGTCTATGAGTTTTTGTTTGTTTGTTTGTTCATTTGTTGCTTTCAGGTTTAAATCACATGTATGACTGTAATCACATGGTTCTTGACTTTTTCTGACTGAGTTATTTTGCTTAGCATGATATTTTCAAGATCCATCCATACTGTCACAAATGGCAGTTTTTCATCTTTTCTTATGTCTGAGGAGTATCTATTGTATATATGCATTACACCTTCTTTATCCAATCATCTATGGAAGGACACTTGGGTTGTTTCCATGACGTGGCCACTGTGAATAATGCTGCAATGAACAAATGGGTGCATATATCTTTATGAATAAATGTGTTCAAAATTTTCAGATAGATATCCAGAAGAAGCATTGCTTGGTCATATGGTAACTCTATTTGTAATTTTCTGAAGAACTTCTATATTGTTTTGCATACTGGCTATTTAATTGTACAATGAGCTCTTTGAAGGGTTGGAAATATCGTTTTTACCTATTTATTCTCTATGTGGAGTATATGACCTGGAATGTACTGTTTAGTCAATAAATGTTTTTTGGTTCATTTAGCAAATTTTGGTATACCAAAATATATAAATACTAGAGGCCCGGTGCATGAACGTCATGCACGGGTAGGGTCCCTAGGCCTGGCTGGTGATCAGGGCCGATCGAGGCCTTCTGGCAGCTGGCCAGGGCCTCCCTTCCCTGGCTGCCAGCTGCTGGCCAGGGCCTTCTTTTGTTCCATGCCACCCCCTGGTGGTCAGTGCATATCATAGCAAGTGATAGAACTCCCTGTCTCCCAGTCGAACTCCTATGGGGAAATTTTGCATATTAGCCTTTTATATATATAGACTAGAGGCCTGGTGCACGGAATTTATGCATGGGGGAGTCCCTCAGCTTGGCCTGCACTGTCTCCAATCAGGACCCCTTGGGGGATGTCCGACAGGGATCAGGCCTAAACCGGCAGTTGGACATCCCTCTCACAATCTGGGACCCTGGCTCCTAACGGCTCACCTGCCTGCCTGCCTGATCACCCCTAACTACTCTGCCTGCCTGCCTACCTGATCACCTCTAACCTCTCTACCTGCCTGCCTGATCCCCTAACTGCTCTCCCCTCCCAGCCTGAATGCCCTTAACTGCCTCTGCCTCGGCCCACCACTGTGGCTTTGTCTGGAAGGACATCTGGAAAGTCATCTGGAAGATGTCTGGTCTAATTAGCATATTACACTTTTATTAGTATAGATAATTTATCACATATAAAAATAGCAGTGAGGATGTTATTTCATAATCTAATTAGATCTACCTTTGTAATTTTCAGTTGCAAATAAAATCCCTGCAATACAAACATATGACCCCTTAACACTAAGGTTGAGTAGCATCTCATTCAACACTTATTGTACTCACCCTAACCAATGTGGCTCAGTTGGTTGGAACATCCTCCTATACACCAGAGGGGTGGTTTGATTCCAATCAGGGCACATGGTTGATGTTATTTTTTCTCTCTCGCTTTCCCTTCCTCCTCTCTCTAAAATAAATATTAAAAACTTACTATACGGTTAATTTTTTATTTAGTGTACCCAACCATTTCCTATCCTTTTGAGCATTATATAATGAGTCTAAAGTATCCTTTACTTGAGAGTCCTTCAAATATTTGAAGATAACTATTATTTCTATTTTAACTCTAGTTTAAGCTAAACATCCTCACTTGTTTTCCTATTATAAAATGATTTCCAGACCCCTCATCTTTCTAGTATATTCTTTTTTCACCGAGCCAAACTGACTAGGGCTTAAATATA
>NW_005370994.1:2920850-2923631 GCF_000412655.1 Myotis brandtii
TAAAGTATTTTTTATTGATTTCAGAGAGGAAGGGAGAGGGAGAGAGGGATAGAAACATCAATGATGAGAGAGAATCATTGATCAGCTGCCTCCTGCACGCCCCCTACTGGGGATTGAGCCCACAACCAGAGCATGTGCCCTTGACCAGAATCGAACCCAGGACCCTTCAGTTCGCAGGCTCATACTCTATCCACTGAGCTAAACCAGCTAGGGCTGATTGTTTTTTTTTCTGCTTTCTCATCTCACTTCTCACAGGTAACTATGTTTGGAATTTGAATTGGATTTTTCCATACTGTCATCTCAAACACACACACACACACACACACACACACACACACACACAATGCCTCTGGAGTTTTGTTTTATCTCAAAGAAAAAAATAAACTTGTTATAATATTGCTATGTCATTTTTTCCCAATGCAAACATCCTAAGTCATGAGTCATTTTAGGTTACACTCTCATTTAATTTATCAGTAAAATCTCTTGAAAGGTTGCACTCAGGACTAAATATAAATTTGGGTATAATTAATTTTCTTAACCATTTGATGTATACCAGACAATGTGCTTGGTCTTTAAAATGTTAAACCATTTTCATTTTTGAAACAATATATGAGGTAGCTAGTATTCCAATTTTATACATAAAAAATATATTTATAGGGGTTAAATTGCTCAAGATCGCTCATGAGTAGTCAGTTGCAAAGCTGTATATATATTTGCTTATTTTCAAACTTGATTCAGAAAATATTTCAGAATTTTTTCTGGGTCCACAAATCAACCATATAACTTAATTGTAAAATTAAAAACTAAATAACAAGACTTAACCGATTTGACTTAGTAGATAGAGCATTGGCCCACAGACTGAAGCATCCCAGGTTCAATTTTGGTCAAGGGCATGTACCTTGGTTGGGGGCTCCATCCTTGTCCCTGGTTGGGGCACAGGCGGGAGGCAACCAATCAATGCATCTCTCTCACATTGATGTTTTTCTCTGCGTGTCTCCCTCTCCCTTCCACTTTCTCCAAAAATCAATTGAAAAATATCCTTGGGTGAGGATTAACACAAGTGAATAAATAAATAAATAAATAAATAACAAGAAAAATCATAAAAACAGAGAACATGAAATTATGTCAAGAATGAGGTAAATAAATAAATAAATAAATAAATAAATAAATAGATTATGTACTTGTTATAGATACCCACAGATATGGTGCATATATTCTTAGTAATTGATGAGACTAGTTATTAGACCAGTTATTGAATTCATAAAGCCAATAAGATTAAAATTATTTTTTTTAAATGCAGCTGAAGTTGCCACTAAGAATAAAGAATTTCTGCTGTGTCCTTAGAAGAAGGACTCAGAGAATATGTGAAAATGAACATTTTCATAAAAGATATGATACAATTTATAGGGTTTTATTTTAGTGTCTCTTGACATAGTCAATATTCTGAACACCAAAGCCTTAAGCAGTAAGTCAATTTTGGGGGGAACCAAAATTTATTTTGTTTTTTTTGTTTTTTTAGATCAATGGTAAAGTTTAGGACATCTAGAAGAATAAACGGATGCTCTAAACTTTTCACTATTTCTCTCTCTGTCTGTCTTTCTCTCTCATAGATGTGATGTATAGTAATTTAACATTATAATAAGATATTTCTGTATATAAAGCTTATAGTATATGATATATAGATAGTAATTCAACTTTCAATAATAATCCTATGGTAATGGTTATAAAGCATGTGTCATTATGAAGACAGCTATTATCTTTGGGAGTTAAATAGAGACCATAGACCTGGGAGTGAAAATGTGATAAATCTGATCTCATTCCAAAGTCTGTCTATAAATGTAGACTTTCTGGTGTAGATTAAAGAGAGATAATTATTTGAATTGATCTGGCAATTATACCTCTATTAATATTGACTACGTTTATTATGAGTGGTTAAATATGCCCAGCCTGAATTACTTCTGCCCTGCTTTACTTCTAATATATCTCCCAAACCTTATTCCCCAAGAAAAAAACAAACCAACACCAATTCCCATAGTAAATTCCCAGAGGCCAGGAAACAAGTAACAGCAAACTATCATAAAATCCCACAGTAAGTAGACATTCCTGGGTCCACTCAAAGGAGTATGGCTTAGAGAGTAGAGAATGGCTGCCATAGTAATTCTGTTGCCTTAGTGCATTTTTACCAGGAATATCATTGCCAAGCTTGCTGTGAAGCCTGGATGTGTAAGATTTTTTATATTAAGAATCTCTGCTAGTGACAGCAGCAGCAGGAAATCTTATGTAAACCAGTCCTTCCCTGTGAGTGGAATGACATGCTTATTATTGATGGCAACCCTAAATGTTGCCAATAGCTGTTGTTCTTAGAGAGAAATGATAAGAGTGGTTTAGAACAGACTTATTTTTCTCCCTTGCACACAGCAATGAAGCAGCTTATCTCCATCAGCTGGTTGGGCACAGAGTCTGGGAAACAGGAGAGCTGAAATGAAATAAGAATGAGGCTTGTCCTGGAACATGCCTGAAGTGGGAGGACTCAGTGGCGGTTAGGGGACCAGAGAGAGTTTGGGCCAGCAGGCAAGTAGAGAGAAAAATATGTAGCTACTAAAACAAGCTGTACTAAGCCTCTAAGCCAAATTCCAGACATCATTTATGGAGTGTAGCCATTCAGACCAGAAATAACTACAAATGAAAGCAGGCAAGGTCGACCTTATTCTACTTGTAAACAAATAAACTTTCAAAGTCAAGTTAGTTCTCCATAAAACAGAAATATTAAAAAGAATTTTT
>NW_005370994.1:2923822-2936553 GCF_000412655.1 Myotis brandtii
CTTCACAATCTATATGAATTTTAAGTATGAGAAAGAATAAATGAAACTCTGGAAATTTTAAACTAAATTGTCTTCTTTTGATTATTGTTACTTTTGAAAATGTTTAGAGACAAATACTTTCCAATTGATCTAATCAGATGAAAATAGTGGAAAACAAATTGCTATGTAGAAACATTGACAGATGATTTGAGTCCCAATTCTTTGTAGAAACAGTTTCTAATCCTCATCCTGATACAGTAGGTCTTATGACTGTGGACAAACCACTTCACTTTCTGGATCTCTGCTTTCTCATTTTTCAAATGCAAGTTAGTATTTTTCAGCCCCTAAGCGCTCGCCTAGGAGCATGAGTTCATAATGCTATCTATACTAATAATAGAGGAATATGCAAATTGTCCCAGACACCATCACAGTAACAGTAACGACCAAACAGCAGGCTACATGGGGCAACAAGGCTGGTGACGGGGGAGGCGGGGGGCAGGGAGGGAGGACCAAATGACTGAGCAGCAGGCTGTGTGGGGCTACTAGGCCGGCAGGGGGGGTAGTGAACGATGACCAAACGACTGAACATCAGGCTGCATGGGGTGGTCAGGCCAGCAGGGGGGCAGTTGCGGGGGACCAGGCTGGCAGGTGGGTCATTTGGGGGCAACCAGGTTGGCAGGAGGACAGTTGGGGGTAACCAGGCCAGCAGGGTGGGCAGTTGGGGGCAACCAGGCTGACGGGGGGGGCAGTTGGAGATGACCAAGCCAGCGGGGGTGGGCAGTAATGGGTGACCAGGCCAGTGGGGGGGAGCAATAAGGGACGATCAGGTAGGCAGGCAGGTGAGCAGTTAGGAGCCAGTGATCCCGGATTGTGAGAGGGATCTCGGGTAGGAGAGGGTGCAGGCTGGGCTGAGGCGACCCCTCCTGCCATGCACAAATTTCAAGCACTGGGACTCTAGTTATATAATAAGCTACCTTTTAAAAAATATCTTGAGATTTATTTCTACTCATATCCTCAATTTTATGTCTTAATTAGAAGTTGATAATTTTTTTCAAATCCCTCAGTAAGTTGGGATCACCATTTCCCAGTAATACTTATTAGCTGAGAACATGCCTTCTTAACCAGTTAACTGCCATGATAGTTTGAATTTAATTAAAAAAGGTTCACTGCTTGGATCTATAGATACTTATGTCATAAAAATTTTAAAACTTAAGAAATAAAAAAAGACATGTTGAGATTACTTTAATTTTCCTGGTGTGAACAACCAAGGTAAAACATCTTGATTCATTATGTGGCTCTTTCTTTATATCTTCATCTCTAAAGGTACAAACAAGTCTGTTGAAATATATTACCTGTATAAATAAGAGAAATGAGAAAATGGACATTTAATAATTTTTATTGAACATATTGCTTTCTGTGCATATTAATACCCATGATGACATTCATTTTTCTCTTATTGTCCAGATTCTGAAAGATAGATATTTTACAATTTTCTCTCTGCATTATAATGTCTTTGATATTTACAATATTGGAAAGACTGTAATTTTCTTGCAATCAAAAACTATTGCTATTTTTCCCCTTAGAGAACAATATTGAACAATGCATGTTCAATATCTAAGTAGTCTGAATAAAGTGTGCAAAATAGCACTTATAAAATTAAGGCATACATAAAAATATATTGCAATTTGTGGAATGCTTATGTATACTTAATGCATTTTCATCTGAAACTCATATCTCAGCATGTTGAAATGCAGAAATCATTCAAATTATCCCTGGATTGACCTGGGCTTTGTGCAAAAAGTTACTTTTCAAAAGATTCAGTAGGAAGAATTTTTAGTGAAGATGAAATTGTTTCTTTTTAAAGTAAAATAAGTAGGTTTCAATAATTAAAGTTACATATAATCAAATATTTAAATAGTGGATAATTGACTAGGATAATTGCCTAGATGAAATATCTCTTTTAAGGTAATTGGTCCAAACTCTGAAATATTTGAGCTCTTTCTTATCAATGAATCATATTCATGTAATAAAATAATCAAGCACATAATCACTCAAAAATATTTTAGTGTGAACTCCATGAATGGTATGTGAGACATGCACATGACTGAGGTATGACTCCCCACCAAGAGTTTTATACTAACATGGGAAAGATATAAAAACCACGGAGTATTATTTTAAAAAGGTAGAAAAAAACTAAGTGCTGAGAAGAGATGCTAGCAATGATTGAAAGAAGTTGAGTATAATTTTAAAAGGGAAGCCTCAGTGGAAGTTAACATATGAAAGAAAAGAAGAATTTTTGATAGTCAAAGAGATCGAATGGTATGTTCTGCTTAGAAACAATCTAGTTCAAAGGGTACATGATTTATCTAGGAAAAAAGTTACATGTGAATGGTCAGTGATTCCTGCATGCAGAGGAAGATAGCCACTAGAAAAGTAATTAACATAAAATTATATAAAGTATTGAACCCCATCAGAGGAACTGGAATTTTATTCTTTAAAACAAAGAGACAATTAAAGGCCTTAGGAAGAGGAGTGTTGTGAATCAATCTGTATTTTAGAAAGTTAATATAGTGGCAGCTTGTATAAGTATTTAAGACAATAAATCTAATGACAAATTTCCAAAAAGATGAATAAACATTCACATCAGATTAATTTTTATATTAAATATTTCACAAATGTATAAATTTCAGAATGTTTCTGAGTTTATAAATTTAATAGCTTAATGAAACTTTACTTAGAAGAATAGATTAAAGTATTTCTTGGAAAACTGAACAGTAACATAAAATTTTATAGAAGAAACTTCCAGAGCTAAGGAAGAAATAGAAATTGCTGCAGAACATGTTGCAGTTAAAACAACAGAAAAGCCAGGTTAATTGCAAAATTATGTCTTTAGAAACATTGGAGATTTTGGGATGCCATGTGGATTAAATGAAGGAAAATTCCAGTCATTTCTTTCTCTAGATCATTTCTAGATTCTAATTGAGCTTGTCTCTGCAGAAGGATATTACAAGTAGAAAATAAACTAGCATGATTCTGTTGGCTGAGTATAGTATGAAAAATTTTGGATTTCTAAAGCATCCCTAAGGCCAAATTCTCCCTGCTGTACATTTTCTGAAGTCTGGATCATGCAGGATGTACGGGTTTCTAGAAGTGGGATTTGAAATTTCCCATCATGTAGGAAATGAAGTCCCACTTTAGGAATGTGCTTGCCTCAAACACATGGCTAGTCACCTCTTTAAAATATTTGCCAAACTTTTAAACAGTATGTAAAACAAAGACCAAAACTCAAAATCTCTAAAGGGAAAATTAAATCTTTCATAAACACTCCATCCAAGGAGTTGGAGATAGCCAGACTCTTATCAAATGCATCAGAAGGAAATACCTGAGATACAAGGCAGAATCAGAAGCCCACTGCATTCTTACTCCCAGAGGGTTATCCAATCTGCCTAAAAAAGAAAAACAACAACAACAACAACAAAAAAAAAACAGAAGTCCCGGCTTGTTTCCTGTTATGGCAATTATGAATAAAATTGCCATGAATATTTGCAGGTATATTTTTGTGTGGACATGATTTTTAATTTCCTTTGAAGAAACATCTAGGAGTTAAATTGGTGGGCTGTGAAGAAACTTCATAAGAAATTTTGAACTGTTTTCCTATGCCACTTTGCATTTGTTTTAGTAAGATATAAAATCTCTAGGTGTTCTGCATGCTTGCCACCACTTAGTGTTACCAGTTCTTGTAATGTTAGCCATTCTCATGGGAGTACATTGGTATCTCCTTGTGGTTTTACTTTGCATTTCTCTGATAACTAATGATGTTGAGCATGTTGTTATGCTGTTATATGCCAATGTAGGATGTATTTGATGAAATGTCTTTATAAAGACACTTCACTGTTGCCACTGTATTTTTGTTAAATAATTTGTCTTCTTATTGCTGAGTTCCAGGAGTTTATATATTATATATTCTGGACACTATACCAAAATGGCTGAACTGCAAACAAAATAAAACAACAGAAAAATACCTAGTGTTAGCAAGGATGTAGACCAATTAGAACAATATACACTGCTGATGGTAAGATGCCTTTAGAAAACCTTTTCCCAGCACATTCTAAAGCTGAACCATCAACTTGTTTTCTCATGTAAATATCCCAAAGAAATGTATACATATGTTCACCCAAAAATGTGGAGTAGAATGTTCATAGCAGTATTATTCAAAATAGTCCAACTGAAAACTACTCGGATTTCCATCTATTTTCCAATATGGAAAAACTGTACTGCACTCACACAATAATAAAAATTAACAATTTACGACTACACACAATATACATAAATCTCACAAACATAATGGCAAGTGAAAGATGCCAGATATAAACAGTATAGACTATAATTCCATTTATATCAGAAAAAACAAAAAAACAAATCTAAGCTTTTAAAAGTCAAGATAGTGTAAAATCTTGATGTGTGACCCAGCTGACATAACTCAGTTGATGAGCATTGACCTCTGAACCAGGTGGTCATGCTTGGATTCTGGTCAGGGCACATGCCCGGGTTGCAGGCTTGATCTACAGTAGGGGGCATGCAGGAGGCAGCCAGTAAATGATTCTCTCTCATTATTGATGTTTCTATCTCTCTCCATCTCCCTTTCTCTTTGAAATCAACAAAAACATATTTTAAAAATGTAATCTAATATCTTACAAGAAAATATGGGTGAAAGCTATTTCCTAATTTTAAAAAGCATAGAAATTCAATTCATTTTTATTAAACCAAGAGATAATCTTTTTTAATTATCTGTGTTTAAAAATATGTATTTTTTGTTCTAACAATACATTGGGTAAATTTAAGGTTATATCATGACTAGTTTTAACTAAAGCATAAGCTCCAAGTTATGTTTGGCCTGTTTAAAAAACATAAAAATACAATTCATTTTTATTAAACCAAGAGATAAAATTTTTTTAATTATCTGTGTTTAAAAATATGTATTTTTTGTTCTAACAATACATTGGGTAAATTTAAGGTTCTATCATGACTAGTTTTAATTAAAGCATAAGCTCCAAGTTATGTTTGGCCTGCATAATTTAGGAAAGAAGTTTCTTGAATGGTGTTCTCTCTTGTTCTACCTGGAAAAAAAAATTCTGCCTAAAAATATTTTCTAGCATGCTGAACATAATAAAGTTTGTTAGATTGACTACAATACCTCTACAGTGACAAGGCACTAGACATTACTTTGCATCTCTGTCCATGTTTCTCATAGTAACTTATAATTAATTGTTAGAATAGGGCAAAATAGCAATAAGTCAAAGGCTATTTGGGTTGGAAAAAATCAATCCTGGAATTGCACAAAAGGTGATGCTCTCTTAAGTTTAAGTGAGTAAAAAAGAGATGATTGAATACACTTTGGGGAATAAAGTGGGTGGTTGTGTTCATCTTTTGAATGTTATTTAAAAGTGAAAAGACCCTGATATTTATTTTTTAAAGATACGATTTTTAAGGTAAAATAACTTATGAGAATACTTTTTAAATTTGGATTCAATAATTACTTTTGAAGATTTGCTATCCACTTGATGAGCAAATAGAGGTCAGTCTATTATACAACATATCAGTGAAAGGATAAAATAAAAAAATGCCTTGAGATTTGTTTTTGTATATGCACCATGATATAAATTGGTCCAGCAAATTAAGCTTAGGTTTGCCTACTATATGTATGCATCATTATCAGCACATTTCCAGACACAGGACACTGCAATGCTTTTATAATTTAATTAAAAAGAGAAAATTTACATCTTAATATGTAACATTTTATAATGGATAATAATGGTTTCTTATTAGCATATCAACAATTAAACATTATTTGCCACTTACTCTTTCTTCAAGTTTAAATGGTATAATTTACATGCTAATTTTATATTAGAAACAAAAGTTGACAAATTGCTGTTAGAATGCAGAGATTATAGTTATGGTTCTTTTTTATTAATTCCATTTTATTAAACAATGATATACTGAAAAGGAATAATTTAAAAGTGAATAAAACAAGCATTTTTACAAAACACACTGTCACTGCTATTTTTACATTATTTTGATATAATGAAGCATAGCATGAATGTAAATATGAAAAACAAATCTCACAGGAAATAAATATCTACCTGTAGCTATTATATTTCATTTGAATGGATTACTTGAATATGATATATAAACAGTTGCACTATTTCCTGTCTCTGGAGATTCTATATAGTTTTCCTACAATTTATTTTAATTAACAGAAATACCAACTGAAGAGATTAAATTGGCCTATTATTGAACCAAAATAAGTAATACATTTTATAAAATCCTACAAGTATTTTTTTCACTTAATGAGTAAAAGCCAAAAAATACTGCTGACATATGGGTAGCTAAATTCATTCGGCTTAGAAGACTATCTGCTGTGTAAGCAATTTATAATGCGATGTCTAAGTTTAGGTGTAAGATAAAAGTCACAAACAGTGGACAGTAAATGGACTTAGAATGCAGTCATTATATTTTAAGCCTAAACAATATATTTAAAAAAATAGTTATTCTGATTAAAAATGGGGTAATCCCCCACTTAGCCAAGAAAACAGAATGGAGTCTAACATTCCTAATTATTTTTTTCCCTCCAAAATAATGAAACAAGTCATTCTACTTGCTCAAAGAAAGAGTCAGAAATGTTTTGTAGAGATCATGTGTCTGCTTAAGAAAAATGCTTCCTCATGGATATGACCATGGATTCTAGCAAAAAGATTTAACTTCTCTGAAGAAATTTTATTTGGATGCCTTAAGTCATATATTTTATCATGTCTCCTTTTATTCTGGCAGCTACTAAACTCTAAGCCTGAAATTCTCCTCAACTCTGCTCTTCTCAAAATCTTTCTAAACCACTAAATGGAATTTCTTTTCTTCTAGGTTGTTTATTTATTTAAAATATTTTTTTAAAATCTGCCTTGAGAATATTTTTCAAATTGATTTTTAGAGAGAGTTAAAGGAGGGGGAGGAGAGAGAGAGAGAAAGAGAAACATTGATGTGAGAGAAACACATCAACTGGTTGCCTCCAGCACATGCACTGACTGGGCTGAGGATTGAACCTGCAACCCAGGTACAAGCCTTTGACCATGAATTGAACCTGCAAGCCTTTGGCCCATAGGCCGACATTATAACCACTGAGAAAATGGGTCAGGGCTGTTCTAGGTTGTTTAAAGTAATAACCGCAGGTCATTTGAAATCTTTTTTTTCTGTCAGGATTAAGTTTTAATCTAAAATGTTACCTCATTGACCTCTTAATTGTTAAAACATGAAAACTGAATGAAAGTTTTCTACTTTTTCATAAAAAAATCAGTCTGGACATAGCATTGACAAATATATTCTCTCATGCAGTGGGCTCTCTTTTCATTTTGTTGATGGTTGCTTTAGCTCTGCTTTTAATTTTGAGATAACCCCATTTGTTTATTTTCTGCTTAGTTTTCTTTGACCTAGGAAATGTATCAGTAAATGTATTGCTATGAAAGATATCTGAGATTATGCAGCTTATGGTTTCTTCTAAGATTTTTATGGTTTCACAACTTACATTTCAGTCTTTTATCCATTTTGAGTTTATTCTTGTGTATGGTGTAAGTTGGTGGTCTAGTTTCTTTTTTTTTCATGTATCTGTCCAATTTTCCCAACACCATTTATTAAAAAGATTGTCTTAACTCCATTGTATGCTCTTGTCTTCTCTGTTCTGTTTAAGTGATCTATGTGCCTGTTTTTGTGCCAACACCAGGCTGTTTTGAGTACAGTGGCTTTGTAGTATAGCTTGATATCTGGTATTGTGATTCCTACAACTATGTTCTTTCTCAAGATTGCTAGGGCTATTCATGGCCTTTTTTTGGTTCCATATAAATTTTTTAGTGTTTGTTTTAGATCTGTGAAATATGCTATTGGTATTTTTTAATTAAATCTTTATTGTTGAAAGTATTACATATGTCCCCATTTTCCCCCCATTGACCCCTTCTAGCCCACCTCACTCCCCTGCCTCCCAGTCCTTCACCACCCTATTATCTGTGTTCAAGGGTTATGCATATATGCATACAAGTTCTTTGGTTGATTACTTCCCACTCACCCACCCTCCCCAGCCTTCTCTCTGAGATGGTAAATGCCATTGGTATTTTAATAGGGATTGCATTCAATCTATAGATTGCTTTCAGTAGTATGAATATTTTAATGGTGTTGATTCTACCAATTCATGAACACGGTATATTCTTTCACTTGTTAATTTCCAAAATAAATAAGAAACTCATACAGCTTAACAAAAGGAAGACAAACAATCCAATTAAAAAATGGGCAAAGGGCCTAAGTAGACAATTCTCAAAAAGGACATACAGATGGACAAGAGACATATGAAAAAGTGCTCAGTCACTAATCATATGAGAGATGCAAATTAAAATGATAATAAGATATCATCTCACATCTGTCAGAAAGGTTATCATCAACAAATCAACAAATGACAAGTGTTTGCTAGGATGTGGAGAAAAGGGAACCCTACTACAATACTGGTGGGAATGCAGACTGGTGCATCCACTGTGAAAAACACTATGGAGTTTCCTCAAATAAACTAAAAATGGAACTCCCATTTGACAGTGATCCCACTCCTAGGAATATATCCTAAGAAACCTGAAATACCAATCATGTGTTCATAGCAGAGCAATTTACAATAGCTAAGATTTGGAACAATTAAGTACCCATCAGCAGATGAGGAATGAAAGAGCTGTGGGACATTTATACAGTGAAATATTATGTGACTAAATAAAAGAGAGAACGCTTACTATTTGCAACAGCTTGGATGGATCTGGAGAGTATTATGCTAAGCAAAATAAGCCAGTCATAGAAAAATAAGTATCACATGATCTCATTCATGTGGAATCTAATGAACGAAATAAAATAAGGAACAAAATAGATCCAGAGACATAGAAGCATGGAACAAATTGACCGATTTCGGAGGGAAGGTGGCGGTTTGGGGTGGGTGGGGAGTGATTAACCTAGAAACTTACATGCATATATGCATATATGCATAGCCCTTGGACACAGAGAAGAGAGTGGTGAAGACCTGGGAGGGGCTGGTGCAGGTTGGAGGGGGTCAATTGGAAAAAAAAAAAAACAAAGGGTAAATCTGTAATACTTTCAACAATAAACATATATTTTTATTTTATTTTTTTAATATATTTTATTGATTTTTTACAGAGAGGAAGGGAGAGGGAAAGAGAGTTAGAAACATCAATGAGAGAGAAACATCGACCAGCTGCCTCCTGCACACCCCCTACTGGGGATGCACCCGCAACCAAGGTACATGTCCTTGACCAAAATCGAACCTGGGACCCTTGAGTCCGTAGGCCGATGCTCTATTCACTGAGCCAAACCAGTTAGGGCAAGATATATTTTTAAAAAAGGAAAAGCAGTCTGGTATGGCGGATTAAATCTAGGGAGTGGAAATGGCATAGGCATTTATTTATTTATTTATTTTTAGTTTTTAATAATGACATGCTGGTGATAGACCTTTTAGAGCCACAAAAGTCTCTGTCTCATGTTCAAAGAGCCAGGTCTTTGAGTTCCACTGATTGTTAGTGCTCCCTGGGCTTATTGGCTAAGTACTATGTAAAAGCTGGTTGGCTGACAATAGTTTCTGCTACCTCACAAATCTCCTTTCTTTAAATCATAGTTTTTTACCTGATTTTCCTGTAGTAATGAAGTGCCCAGTTGAGGGTTATTATATCTTGTCATTTTAACCCATGTGATCTATACCACTGTCAACAGTCTAGGTAGCCCTATCAGTATTCCCTTGCCCTTCAATCTAACAACCCATGGAAACTTCCTTCTTATATCTCACTCCTATTATTCATATTCACATGAAATACTTCCTATACACCATCCTTAATTTATTTAAAGTATTATATATTTTACATATTCATGTTGTTACTGTTACCTTCTCTCATTAGAAGGAAAGCTCCATAATATATATATTGCTGCTATATCTTCAGCACCCAGAACAGAGTCTGCTTAATAGAAAAAAACTAATAAATATTTGATGAATCATTAAATGTAATCCTCTACTAGCAAATACAATTTCAAGTAGCATTGTGTTGCAGTAGAATGGGTATAAATTAATACAAGGTAATAATAAGAAAAAATATTTTAAATGCCTGTTGATTTTTACACTAAAAGCATAGCAGAGATATGATATTAGTTACTGTGGAAAGCAGAATAATGGTCCCACAAAGATATATAATCCAAATCCCTGGAATTTAGGAATATGTTATTGTACAGGGCAAAGGGAAAATAAGGTTGAAGATGTGGTTAAGGTTGCTAATCAGCTGACCTTAACAAAGGGAGGTTATTCATGATTTTTTGGTGGTTCCAGTGTAATCACAAAAATCCCTAAAAGTGGAACAGGGAGGCAGAAAAGGAGGTCAAAGTGATGGAGTATAAGAACAGTTGCTGCCTTTGAAGATGAAGGAAGAAGCCCAGCCAGTGTGGCTCAGATGTTTGAATGTTGTCCCATGTATCAAAAGGTCAATGGTTCAATACCTTTTCAGGGCACCTGCCCAGATTGTTGGTGCAATCCCCAGTAGGCAGCTGATCTATGTTTCTCTATTTCTTCCTTCTGCTCTATCTAAAATAAATAAAAACATATTTTAAAAAAGATGAAGGAAGAAGCCATGAGCCAAGACAGGCAGTCAGTTAGAAGCAAGGAAACAGAATCTCTCCTGAGACACCAGAAAGGAATGCATCCCTGCCAACACCTTGATTTTAGTCCAGTGAGACTCATGTCAGACTTCTGATGTACAGAATTATAACATCATACATTTGTGTTGCTTTAAGCCAAGTTTGTAGTAGTTTCTTACAGCAGTAATGGAAAGCTAATAGTTTACGTTACATTTTAATTGTTGACTCTCTACTGAACAGATAAAAAACTTATTTATGTATTTTTAATTAAAAAGAAATAGTTGCACATGCTTTACTTTTCAAAGGATTGGAGTACTCCTCTGGGTCATTGGGTTATAGACAAAGGATTCCAGAAGACTTATTTACCTTGAATAAATATTCAAATAGACTAAGATCTTTAGAAGCTATAAAATCTTGTCATTGAAAACAGAAAACAATTAAAATTTATCTGTAACAGAAAAATGTTATATAATTAAAACAAATTCTGAAACAAAACTCAATAAACATTTAATGTTTATTATCCTAAGTATTCTTTCTCAATGTTAATATAGTAAAGTTGGCAAATTCCAGCTAATGTCTCATACTACTGTATTCATTTAAGTTTTCAAACTAGTTGAAAGCTTTTGTTAGTATTATTCAATATTTAATCTTTGCAATTATAAGTGATTATTCACTACAAAATAAGAAAAAGATGAACCTTCTTGAATATTCCTTGCTTGAAACTCTATAGCTTAAAATTATAACAATTATTCTGTTCTCCAAATTCCTAAGATTGCTCTTTTCCTTCAGGTAGAGATAACATGATCTGAAAATTATTTGGTGAACTTCCTTTTCCATGTGGGTATCTTAGAGTTGCTGCTATATTTTTCTAGATATAATGACTATAGCTTTTGCTCTCAGCAACTATTTCATGGCTATTTCTTTGTATCATATTTTTACATATGCAGAATGTGGGAAGATGTTTTAAAAACTGATAAAGAATATTGTATACTTTAAGATAAAGAAAACTTTTTTATATTTATATGACTTCTTTTCTCTCTTAATGTCCATCTATGACTCCCTTTGCAACATTTCTCCCTCCCTTAATTTAGTATTGCAATGTTCTACATTCATGGAGAAAGTCTAAAAAACAAAACAAAACAAAAGAACAACAATAAAAAAAATATTGTTCCGAGACATTTTGCACTTATCTTGGTGATTTGTGATGTGGAGATGAACTTTATCCTGTGTAACTGAGAGGACTCTGAAAGGAATGCTTGGATGCCTCAGATCTGCCAGTTATTTTTTTTTTCTATTGCTGTATTGAATCCCTTGTCTTTATTAAAGGCCTACGTTTGTATGGTCTGTGGCATTTCACCAGTCTTAATTGTGTGACCCTCTGTAGTTGCTTCAATGTTTGACTTCATTAAAAATCTGAGAACTATGACCTTGGCAAAATTGTTCAGTTTCTCTAGTACCAATTTTGCTTTTCTTAAATCATTTCAAATATTATCCCATTACTCTTGATGTCTATATTAAAAACACTTGAAATCATTCCAAATAAGTGTTCAAGTAATGTATGTTTTCCCCCAATTATAAAAGTAGTAATTTATCTATTTTCCCATTTGGTAGATTCAATATTCTAAAAGCAATCAAGGTTAAGAAACACAGTAAAGGCAAGTATAAATGCCACAACCTAAACCAAGTCACCAAAGTCAACATAAGAGTAAGCACCATAATATTCCAGTATAGAATTTCAATTGTCAAACAACTGAGACAGAAACTTTATTTACTAGAGGCCTGGTGCATGAATTCATGCACGGGTGGGGTCCAGCCAGCCTACCCCAATGGGGGGGCTGATCAGGGTCAGGGCTGGCCGGAGTGGGGCCACAGGAGGTTGGCTGGCCAGCCCCACCCCTGATGAGGGTGAGGGGGTCGATTGAGGGGTGGGGCCAACCAGGGGGAGGGGCCATGAGCAGTTGGCCAGCTGGCTCTGGCCCTGATCTGAGGGGGGTCAGTCAGAGGAGGGTCCTGACAGGGGGAGAGGCTGCAGGCAGTTGGCTGGCCAG
>NW_005370994.1:2936849-2940248 GCF_000412655.1 Myotis brandtii
GCCGCAAGTGGTTGGGGGGGGTAATTGGGTCCCTGTTCAGGCTGGTTGGCCACTGGAATGCGCATCATAGTGACTGGTCGTTTGGGTCGTTACGGTCGTTCTGTCATTCAGGTTGCTTGGCTTTTATATATAGAGATTCTGTGTAACTGTATCACTGGAAGAAATAACAGGCATAACCATCCCCCAAAAGTTCTCAATCTTGCATGATCAGGTCATCCCTAAAGAAACCAAAAACTTCTCTATATGATCTCAGTCATTGTTTTCTATATGAACACCACTCTCATTCTTCTTTCTTTTTTTTTTCTCTCTGTTATAGCCACTAGAATTTAGACCTTTATCACTTATGTGTCTCTAACTCTCATGCTGCTTGACATATGTTAATCTGATTACCTCTTTTTAAAAAATATGTTTTTATTGATTTGAGAGAGAGGAAGGAGGAGTGAAAGAGAGAGAGAGAAACATGTATGTAAGAGAGAAACAGGGATCAGTCACCTCCCATACATGCCATTACAAGTGATGGATCCTTCAACCTGGGAATGTGCCTGGACCAGGAATCAAACTGAACCAGTGACCTTTCAGTGCATGGGACAGTGCTCAACCAACTGAGCCATACCAGCCAGAGCTACAAAACAAAACAAAAGAACAACAATAAAAAAAAAATATTGTTCCGAGACCTTTTGCACTTATCTTGGTGATTTGTGATGTGGAGATGAACTTTATCCTGTGTAACTGAGAGGACTCTGAAAGGAATGCTTGGATGCCTCAGATCTGCCAGTTATTTTTTTTTTCTATTGCTGTATTGAATCCCTTGTCTTTATTAAAGGCCTATGTCTGTATGGTCTGTGGCATTTCACCAGTCTTAATTGTGTGACCCTCTGTAGTTGCTTCAATGTTTGACTTCATTAAAAATCTGAGAACTATGACCTTGGCAAAATTGTTCAGTTTCTCTAGTACCAATTTTGCTTTTCTTAAATCATTTCAAATATTATCCCATTACTCTTGATGTCTATATTAAAAACACTTGAAATCATTCCAAATAAGTGTTCAAGTAATGTATGTTTTCCCCCAATTATAAAAGTAGTAATTTATCTATTTTCCCATTTGGTAGATTCAATATTCTAAAAGCAATCAAGGTTAAGAAACACAGTAAAGGCAAGTATAAATGCCACAAACTAAACCAAGTCACCAAAGTCAACATAAGGGTAATTACCATAATATTCCAGTATAGAATTTCAATTGTCAAACAACTGAGACAGAAACTTTATTTACTAGAGGCCTGGTGCATGAATTCATGCATGGGTGGGGTCCAGCCGGCCTACCCCAATGGGAGGGCTGATCAGGGTCAGGGCTGGCCGGGGTGGGGCCCCAAGAGGTTGACTGGCCAGTCCCACCCCTGACGAGTGTGGGGGGGTTGATTTGGGGGTGGGGCCATCCAGGAGGAGGGGCCATGAGCAGTTGGCCAGCTGGCTCTGTCCCTGACCTGGGGCGGGGGGCAGTCAGAGGAGGGTCCTGCCAGGGGGAGAGGCTGCAGGCAGTTGGCTGGCCAACCCCACCCCTGATCAGGGTAGTGGGGTGATAGAGGGCAGAGCAAGACTGGGGGAGGGGCCACGGGCATTTGGCTGGCCGGCCGCACCCCCGATTGGGGGGCTACTAGGGGTGGGGCCAGCTGATGGGGGGAGGCACCACAGGTAGTTGGCCAGCCGGCCCCAATCCTGATCAAGGTAGGAGGGCCATTTGGAGGCAGGGCTGGCTGGGGTGGGGGAGGGTCCATGGGCAGTTGGCCAGCCAGCCCTGCCCTTGATTGGGGTTGGGGGGCCAACTGGGGGTAGGGCCAGCTGGATTTAGCGGCCACAGGTGGTTGGGGGGGGGACAATTGGGTCCCTGTTCAGGCTGGTTGGCCGCTGGAATGCGCGTCATAGTGACTGGTCGTTTGGGTCGTTACAGTCGTTCTGTCATTCAGGTCGCTTGGCTTTTATATATATAGACTAGAGGCCCGGTGCACAAAAATTTGTGCACTGGAGTGAAAGAGAGAGAGAGAAACATGTATGTAAGAGAGAAACAGGGATCAGTCACCTCCCATACATGCCATTACAAGTGATGGATCCTTCAACCTGGGAATGTGCCTGGACCAGGAATCAAACTGAACCAGTGACCTTTCAGTGCATGGGACAGTGCTCAACCAACTGAGCCATACCAGCCAGAACTGATGACCTCTTATGATCACAATTTCATTGGTTATACGCATTCTATTTTTATTTTTATCAAAATAGAACATGAACATGGTCAAAAAGAACAAAAAATCAAATTAGATTAATAATTTTCTAATGTAAAGACTGACTATCACTTCTCCACTCTGGATTCTTACTACACCAAAGCTATTTCTCCTGGTTTTTACTTTTATTAGTCACATAATTTTACAAATATTTCTTGAATTTTTTGGTTTTAGATATTCATTATTGACACTCAAGTGTTTTTAAAATATGAAAAATTAGCTCTCTTGACTGCCCTACACCTGAACATTTCAATGCACACATTTCCTTCTGCCATTTTACTCTCAATGTAATTGTAACCTCTAATGTAATCCAATGTAATTGGAACATAATTTTGCTTAATTAAATATATAGTGCTTACCTTTGACTACATAAACTTTTCACAGCTGAGCTACTAAAGAACTATAATTATCTGCAAGGGAGGATGAGTGGAACAAATGAGCGACTAGGCAGAAAGTAGCTAAGTGTTTTTCAATTCTATTTACATTTTCCTGGACCCCTTGCTAGACTGCATTTCCCAGCTTCTCTTTCATTTGGCTGAGTTGACATGCTTAGGTTCAAGAGAAAGGAATGTGATTAAAGTCATATAAATCACCTCCCAGAAATTCTTCAGACTATTTTCCTTTATACAAGCTTAAGACATACAAGCATAGAAATCTCATAAACAACCAGTTGATGGTGGCTAAATCTCAAGAAGAAAAAGATTGTTTCTGAGGAGGAGTGTTGAATGTCAATCAGAAGCACCGATTTCAAGTCAATAGACTAAAATTTAGGTTTTGTCCATTACAAATGTGTTAGGTAACAATCTTGAACACTTGCTATATTCAAAACACTTTTCTATGCATTTTACATGTATTAATTTACTAAACCCTCTAACAAATTTATTAGATTACTAGAGGTCCAGTGCAAAAAAATTGTGCACTGGGAGGTGGGGGTCCCTCAGCCCAGCCTGCCCCCTCTCATGGTCCAGAAGCCCTCAGGGGATTTCCTAGTGACGGCTCAGGCCTGCTCCATGGGGAGCGGGCCTAAGCCGCAGTCTGGGCATGGAGGCTTGGAGCAGGCATCCCGTGAGTGTGTGTGTGTGTGTGTGTGTGTGTGTGTGTGTGTGTGTGTGTCTGCTGGGGGCCTG
>NW_005370994.1:2940361-2977011 GCF_000412655.1 Myotis brandtii
CTTCATCTTAAGAGAAGTCTTAGAAAGTTAAAATGCAAAATTAGTTTATTTGTATATATCTTGTTACTACTGAAACTAGAATTTTATTTTATGCATTCAAATCCCAAAATTTATTTTTAGTTATTTGAAGCTATTATGTGTTTGGTTTTTTTAAGAGTTTAAGTGCAGATTTTGGGTATTCTTGCTTATTGTAAACTCCTCAATATTTGTAGGCAATTTCTCTGCTATTATTTGTTTCAGAATTTTATTTGTCCTTAGGGAGTGGAGGAACTGGACATCTGTAGTGATCCTAAAGATTAATTCAATACTTATCCCATTTTCCCTCCTGAAAATTTATGTTGGGGAAGGAGAGTTACTTTTCTCTGAAAGTGAATCTGGGGACAACGTATTAAAATGTCTTTCTTTTCATTTAAAAAGCTGGGAATAGAATTTTAGTGGAAACCAAGCTGTTTTCTAAATACAGCCAAAAAAGAAATATTGAAAAGAGGTCAGAGGTATCCAAGGTGAAATTTTATTGGGTCAGAATTCATATTATGACTCCACACTCTCATAGCTTGGCAATCATATTTTCTGTGCAACAATAATAATGTTGCCAGAGTTTTACAAAATGCTTTCTCATACACGGTATATTTAATCCATCGAATAAAACTGTAACATAGGCATATTTACTTATCATTTTAAAGATAAACATTTTATTGATGTAAAACATAAAATGCACTATTGAAAGTATAGAGCTCAATGGATTTTCATAAAAAATATACATAACCATCACTCAGAAGAACAAAAGTAACATTGACAAACCTATAAAAGTTATCATGCCTTTCTTTAGTCACTTTCATTCCCCAACTATAACTACTCTCTGACTTTTGACACCACAGATTCGTTTTGTCTGGTTTTACATTTTATATAGGTGAAGACATAATGTTTATACTCTTTTGTGACTTAATTTTCCCTTCACATTCATTTATTTTCTTGCATTCAGCAATATAGTTTCCTTTTTTTTATTAGAGAATATTCCATGACATACATATTAATCCTTTTTTCTTAGACACTTGATTGTTTCCAGTTTTGTTTGTTATGAATTGAGCTTCTGAGAACTACTTCTACATGTATTTTGTTGAACATACGTATACATTTCTGATAAGTTTTTATCTGTAAGTGTACTTGCCCAGTTTAGGAAATGCATTTAGACTTAGTAGATCCTATGAGAAAGGTTTCCATTAGTACTGTTTTCTTTAGTACATTGTTTTCATTAGTACTATTGTTTTAAGTTAAATTTATAGGGAGACATCTATAATAATTAAAGCATAATACGCTAATTGACCAAACGGCCTAACAGCAGAATGACTATCCGGGCTACCACGCTATGACACCCACTGGCATCAGGCCAACCAAGGTGGGTGCAATACAATTGGTCGGGGGCTTGGCCATCACCCTATGATCGCCCCACAGAGGGAGGCCCAGGTTACTGGCTGGTGAGGTGATCAATCGGGGGGCTCCACGATTGCCCCAAAGAGGGAAGCCCAGGTCACGACAGGTGGGCTGTGGCAGTGGGTGGGGCCTCCCTCTGTGGGGCATGATCAATCGCCCCAAAGAAGGAGGCCCAGGTTACCTGGTGGTGGCGCTGCAGCAGGTGGGCAGGGCCTACCTCTGCAGGAGTGATCAATTATGGGGCTCCTGGACTGTGAGAGGGTGCAGGCTGGGCTGAGGAACAACCCCCCACCCCAGTGTACAAATTTTGTGCACTAGGCCTCTAGTTGGTTGATAATACCATACATGTTTCAAGTGTACAACTCTATAACACCGTCTGCATGGTGCATTTACCACCCATGTTGAAAGGAAGTAGTGATAGAGATCATTTTTATCTCATCACTAATCTTAGTGGTAATGTTCTCAGTACTTGACCTCTAAGTATGATGTTCACTATGCATTTCTTCTCAATTGACTTATTAAATTGGTGAAGTTACTTTTTATTCCTGTTTGTATATGTATTGATGTTGGAGTAAGTTCCTCTTTTTATCCTGCTCCACTACACTGACTGTGGGACTTCAGTTCCCCTGCCAGAAACTGGACCTTCATGGAGGCTGGGTATTAGATGGAGAAGACATGAGCAATCATAGGCATATAAGAGAGGCTCTATTGCAGACCAAATAGCCATTGCCAACAAGGAGCCATCAGACAAAATATTTTTTAAAAATTTATTTTTATTGATTTCAGAGAGGAAGGGAGAGGGAGAGGAAGATAGAAACATCAATGATGAGAGAGAATCATTGATTGGCTGCCTCCTGCACGCCCCCTACTGGGAATTGAGCCAGAAACCCAGGCATGTGGCCTTGACGAGAATTGAACCTGGGACCCTTCAGTCTGCAGGTCAATGCTCTAGCCACTGAGCAAAACAGCTAGGGCCAGACAAAACATTTTTAAGTAAGAATCTGTTATTAGCACACAATTATGCTTTTGTTTTTAGAAAAGGCATTTCATCTTAATGTTAAAGTTTTTTTAATATACAGTTATAGATACATGCATATGTGTATTTATGTAATAAATTTTTTAAATGATTGAATCTTTTATAATACTATAAAATATACAATTGTAATAGTTTTAGATTCTTTAATATGTCTTAACATATTATTCAACTTATTATAGCATTTTCCATCTTATTAAGCACTTGAAAATATTATTTTTATGGTTTCAAAGTATTCCATTATGCAGTGGCATCATTTATATTACAGTTGTTATATTCATAAAAATATAGATATTTTTCTTGTTTTAGTTTAATTTTTCTCTAATATGCATATTTATATATCATTTTAAAACTCACTCATTGTTTCCTTAAAGTAGTCTCTGAAAATTGGAATTACCAGGCCCAAAAGGGTAACCTCTTAAAGGCTCTTGATGTCTAAAGAAGATAAAATATTTTTACTTCCATTCAAAGATGAATAAACTGAGGAGGGTAGGTAATGCAGAAAATCAAATCTAGTCTCTCTCAGAGGTGACATAAAAGCATATTTCACTGAGTCATCCTCTATAATTTGGTCCCTTGTTAGTGAGAAAATTTTATGTTATTTTATTACTATAAGAAATAAAAAGTCATTCAGTAAAAATATTATATATTTCAGAGTGAACAAAACATTTTAAAAAACAACATAATGTGTTGTGATATGGAATAACTGATGTTATTTTTTTCAGAAAGTAGGGAGATTAATCTTAAAAAAGAATCAGCTACTTTGCCTCACAGGTCATTTTCAGACCCTTTCAAATGCATCAATGTCTTCCTGACCATATCAATATTATTTTTAAAAGTTAGACAATGAACTTAAATTGTTTGCAGATGGCAGGTCATTTACTAAAAGAAGAAAAACATATGAATCCCGAGGGATATCTTGACCCACTAACAATAGGACACAGACCTACACTGAATGATAATTTAGATCTTTTACTAAGATAATTAGAAAGCCAATCTGCTGCCGGAAGGGTTCGACCTTAGCTTCTCAATTTATTGAAAAGCAGATCCTGATCTGTGAATGAAAATAGTCCAAAGTTTACTACTATCATAACCCCAACATCTGCCTGCCATGAAAAGGTAATCATGTAGTATAAATTAATTTCAATTCTTCAGGTAGTGTAGAGTTTTACCAGACAATTACATCATTTACATTTATTTTCATATTGTACTACTTACAACATAAAAATAATGTTTCCTGATATTCAACAACAGATACTAGGGAAAAGTATTTTACGAAAATTACTTCTCTATGACTTTTAATCAGAAAGATTTTTTAATACACAGTACCTCTTTCTAGTTTTCACTGTGCTACATTGACAAGAGCTGGGTGAAATTATGAATAAAGTCAATGTATTGGATAAAATCACCTCTACAACAATACTGAGACCTTGTCAAAAGAATTCTTATCATTTACGTTACCAAAACATGCCGATCTATATAGAGATAAGTAAGGATAGTTTTTTCTCCATGTGGAGATCTTTTTCCGTAAGCAAAGCTTCTCTAAGAAGCAGCCAGCTGCTGCCATTGGCTAATCTAATATGAAGGAAAAGGACACCTGATAATGATAACCAATGGCGCCTCCCTCACTCTCGTCCATCTCTCTCCCTCTTATATATACTTTATATGAGATATAGCAATTTGGATTTTCCAGTTATTTTCTTACTGATAAAGAGATATTAATAGTAAGACAGACCAGCCCTAACCGGTTTGGCTCAGTGGATAGAGCGTCGGCCTGCGGACTCAAGGGTCCCAGGTTCGATTCCGGCCAAGGGCATGTACCATGGTTGCGGGCACATCCCCACTGGGGTGTGCAGGAGGCAGCTGGTCGATGTTTCTCTCTCATCGATGTTTCTAACTCTCTATCCCTCTCCCTTTCTCCTCTCTGTGAATCAATAAAATATATTTTAAAAAAATAGTAAGATAGACCTGAAACATATGACTTCTCCTTCTTTGGACAAATTTTCTTATCCAGAATTGAATGAACATTCTTAATTCCCTTGAAAATGGTTTTATAGATGTTGTTAACTATCCTTTAACTATATTATTTGCATTTTAAATGGGAGAAACTACGCAGTTAGGTAGAAAGACATATGAGTCAGGCATCAAAACACCTAGTTTAATTTAAGCTCTGCCACTGTGCTTTCTATCCTTGGGCAAGCAATTAATTTCTTGGACAATTATTTTCCTCTTTTTACAAATGGGATATTCAAATTGATGAATCTCTAAATTTTTCCAGTTCTAAATTTCTATAAATTCTTATTAAGAGTTAAAAATATCAAATGTCTTGGGTACTTATGCATAACTCTGTATTAATTTCTATTCTTCAGAAATGCAGGAAGGAAGCTTAATATTGATATTCTGAAAGCTGGTGTTCTAAATAATTGTTATTGAGGTAATAATACTTTGGTGAAAATTAGGATATATTTGAAGAGTGTATAAAATAGAAAGTCATCATAACATCTAAAATGTGATAAATTGCTGGTTATTAAGTGCAATTTATCAACCCAAGAACCAATGCTCATGAAATAATATTTTAGATTAAGCTTCCCAAAGCAGTTAGTACCAGTAAGTTTATTTATTAGACAAAAGCAACTTTATCTTGTCATATAGATACTGGTATAAAACTATTCTTTTCTAGTTCTAATTTATAATGACTAGTGTTACAATTCAACTACCAGGCTGTGAAAAAGTATCGATTATATATGTTTTATGCAGATATAATTCATAGTTCAATTATATTTCATAAACAAATGTATTATAACTTTTATTCTTAAAATTAACAACAGTTAACACAGCCTATAGAAGCAATTTTACCCTTCAAAAGGAAAATAAATCCACATAAATTCAAGCTGATAACTGAAATGCAGGTTTGGAAAATATTCAAAACATAGGTGGTATATTTATAGGAGAAGGCCCTAGGTATGCATGTTTTTCTTTTATGATCCATAACTCTTCTTTCCCCAGATTATAATACTGATTATTAATGTATAAGCGGCCAGTGCACAAAATTCATGCACTGATAGGGTCCCTAGTGGCTGGGGCCTCCCTCCCTTCCCCCAGCCAGCCCCACCCCCTGGTCAAACTCCTGGATGACCTCCCAGTCAAGGGGACAATTTGCATACTACGCTTTTATTATATAGGATACTTTATAATATTGATTGATTTACACTAGGAGTAGAAATAACTCACCAATATTTTATTCTTGAATGTACTTTTACATGAAAGCAACATATATTGTCACTTGTATTATGAATTTAGCTACCAATTAGTTTCCTGATCCTAGTTCATTCTGACCCTCACTCCTCCATGTTTAATTCTAATACAAATACTAACAGGAAAATCTTTAGGGAATTTTTTGTTCAAATGATATTTTCTACTCTTGAATGGAGCTAGATAGAATGAGACAATGTCTTCAACATTGACCCAAATCTATCATAAAATAAAACACAAAAAAACAAAACAGAATTGACTCAGCATTTATTTATTTATTTATCCAGAAGATAATGTGATATTGCTAATAGAGCATACAACAGAACTGAAGAGAACATATTTTATTTCAGTGAATTTATTCTGGTTATATATCCAATTCCTACTCTAGTATTTTTTTTCATGATAACATACTATGAGTCATGTTTTTATGACCCAATAGTTAGTGGAAATATTTCTGCCCTTAGTAGCTTAACAGAAAAAAATAGCACTTTGAAAATCATCCTAAACTCCACCCTCTAAAAAAACGACTTTTTCTGGTCTGAGACATTATTTTGTCATTGAAAACTTATAAACACTCAGAGCTCTGGATCTTGGAATGATGCATTTGGTGGGAGAATTAATTTCAGAGAATAAAAGATTTTCACATATATTTAGATTTAGTGTTTCTAAGATTTATGCATACTTATATAATCATTTACTTATACTGTGTACAGTATTAGTTACTATTCTAATGCCACGTATTTACAATCTTAAGCAATATTAGCTAATCAGGATCATATAAGGCAACTGCACTTTGCTTAAACTTAAATAATGATAACAGTGTATTTCTCTCAAAATATAAGAACATTGTTGCATTATTTATAAGAGCATGACGTGCATTGTTAATTATTTGAATGTGTTCATATATATGTACTTTTTCTCTGTTAAAAAGATTGAAACTCAAGGGTAAAAATATTATTCAAAGGTGATAGTATAATAAAAAGAGATACGGAAGAACATTTTTGTAAAGAAAATTAAGTGAAAATGAACAATAAAATATGGCATATAATAACTATATAGCATGGATGGTCAAACTATTAAAATAATTCTTTGTACATAAACTAATTCACCATTTCCATTCTTTAGAATAAAACCCACCAGTTGTAAAATGCATTTTGAGTCATACACTATGTATGTGTCAGAGGAGATTTGAATTTATGTGTGCCATACCCCTTACAAGCCCAGCATCCCAAAAGATATGAGTGATTGCAGATTATCAGATTATTTTCTGAAGTGGAGTGTGGGCTCAATTTTCTTCATTTTGATTTTAGAGATTTACCTAAAAGCCCAGTGAGCTTCTTACTTACAAACACGCTATTTGTGAAAGTTCACCTCCAGACAAAATAGCCATCCAGATAATTTATTGCTTCATTTTGGCCAGAGGAAAAAGAAAACATTTATATATATGTATATTAGTAGCCCATTGCGCAATATCATGCGCAGTAGGCCGCCCGCCACTTCCCGGGGAGCTGCAGCGCGCTGCCAGGAGCCACGCTGCTTCCACAGGAGCTGTGTGGCTTCCGGGGGTGGAAGTGAGCTTCCGGTGCCCAGGGGAGCCAGGAGGGAGCTGCACCGCTTCCATGGGAGCCCGGAGGGACCCCCGCCGATTCTGCAGGAGGCAGGAGGAAGCCGTGCTGCTTCCGTGGGAGGTGGGCCCCATCTCCTCTCTGGGCCTGTGCTTGGCGGTGGAGGCTACGGGCCAGCCCCCCTGTCCCTGTCCCTATCTGTCTCCACTCCAGGCCTCACCTGCGCACACAACCTCCTCCTTTGGTCGTGAGCCGTCCTGGCCTAATTTGCATATTTCCTCTTTTTTTTATATATCTATATCTATATTTATCTATCTATCTATCTATCTATCTATATAGATACATATATAGATATATCTATATATAGATATAGATATAGATATATAGATAGACAGATAGATAGATAGATAGATAGATAGATAGATATACACACTAATAAAAGGATAATATGCTAATTAGAGCAGACATCTTCCCGACGTCTTTCTGGATGTCGTTCTGGACAAAGCCACAGTGGCTGTGAAGGCCCAAGGCAGGCAGCCATGGTGGCGGCTGCAAGGCCCAGGGCTCAGGCAGCAGTGGGGTCAGGCAGCCGTGAGGCCCAGCTGCAGGGTTCAGGCCTCGCAGCTGCAGCGGCCAGCAGTGGCAGCAGCAGTGGGGTGATGGGGACGCACCTTCCCCTGATTGGCCAGTTGCCTCCTGCAGAGGGAGGCCAGACTGCAGCTTAGTCCCACTCCTCATAGGACATCCCCTGAGGGCTCCCAGACTATGAGAGGGGGCAGGCCAGGTTGAGGGACACCCCCCCCACCAGTGCACGAATTTTTGTGCACTGAGCCTCTAATATATATATCCTCAAATGATGTAATTATTTGTCTAGACCAGTGGTCGGCAAACTGCGGCTCGCGAGCCACATGCGGCTCTTTGGCCCCTTGAGTGTGGCTCTTCCACAAAATCGACTTCTGCACATGGGCCATGAAGTTTCAATCACACTGTACATGCACGCTCACATGTGGTATTTTGTGGAAGAGCCACACTCAAGGGGCCAAAGAGCCACATGTGGCTCGCGAGCCGCAGTTTGCCGACCACTGGTCTAGACAATAAGATTTTAATAATGAAGTAAAAAACATATAATTGCCTGTATAAAAATTGTGACTTATTGGCTCATATCATACCTTTCTTCTCTTTTACTACATGAAATTTTTCTTTTGTGCCACAATAACACCATGTCTTACTGACTAATGAGCACTGGTCTGGACACTTCCTGTTCCATTATAGTTTAAAGGAGCCTTAGATGCTTCAGTAAACTGAATCTTTTACAACCTGTGATTTTATTTTAAAATAGTAATGACTGATGATCACCCCATTTCTGCCGAGGAATTTTATGTCTGCAATCTGTAAAAACAAGTGTGGAGATAGAAGAGGGCCAGGTAGAGAAGAATGGAACCACAGGCGCTTGCTGATCTCACACTGTTCTGAGAAAAATCACAGACACAGACAAAGTGACCTAGAACTATACCCAGCTGGGTGGGGAAGACTAGATCCAGCTAGGTGGAATTGCTAAGACAACCGAGCTGGGCAGGGAAAGAAGGGTGCACTTGCAGGAAACTGAGCTTTAAAATGTATAACTGGCCCTAGCTGGTTTGGTTCAGGGGATATAGCATTGGCCTATGGACTGAACAGTCCCAGGTTCTATTCCTGTCAAGGGCACATGCTTGGGTTGGGCTCGATCCCCAGTAGGGGCATGCAGGAGACAGCTGATCAATGATTCTCTCTATCATTGATGTTTCTAACTCTCTCTCCCTTCCTCTCTGAAATCAATGGTAAAATGTATGGATGTTGCTAAGTCAGGTAGCTTGCAGAAAACCAATCACAAGGCAGTGAGGTGTATTAGTATAACCAACCCCAAGGATGTTAGTAAGACAGAATTCTTTGAAAGGACCAATCAGGAGCTAGCAAGGCAAGTACTGTATCTATCCATGGACAAAGAAACACATGCTCTCTTTTTTCCTCTCTCTGGCCTACTGGGTTCCTGGCTCCTGTGGGGTGGGGAGGATGCACTCCCCTGTGCCCACGTGGCTTATGGCCATGTGGGCCTCTACACATGGACTAATGGACTTTAATGAGCTTGGGTGCTGAACTACACCCGCTGCAACATTGGAGCAGTGCTGGGGACACTGGCCTGCTTGTGGAACTCCAGCTGCACCTTTCCAGGACTCGCTTCTCTCAGTAAAAGTTACTTCTGCCAACTGTTTTTGTCCGCAAACTCATTTTTGGTTTTGGGAGACAAAGAACTAGGACCTGAATACCCCATTTTGGCCTCACAAGTTTTAGAAGTACATATTCCAAATGTTAAAAGGAGTTTTTTCCCCTCTACAGATTAGGACCACAATAAATCATTTGTCTCTAATGAGCCTTTTTGTAATCATAGGACACCATAAAAATATGTTTATTTTTAAAAAACTAAGTTCTATTGAACATGAAATATGAGAATGTATTCCTAATGTGTTTGAAAGACTCATGGCAAAATAGTGATTTGCTACTAAATTATCAAATTGTTTGTTTTTGATCTTTGCATAAGTTTCTAATCATTACCATACCACTTGAGACTTATGCAAATTAGTTAATATTCTTTTACAAATATATAAAGCAAATAGAATTTAATGATTTAATAATACTATATATAATATTTTCAATTTATTAAATTATATTTCTTTATGAAAAAATCTATATTATGTGAATGGTAAAATTAGAAAGAAGCTTAATTTTATCACTTTTTAATGGCTAAAAAGAGAGACTATTTTATTATTTTAAAATATTTCCAGAAGGCCAATTTCTATGATAGTTTTATTGTACTTTCCCAGAGATGAAGCCATGTCACATCAATCTATGTTCACATTGTATCGCAAATGCTAAAGAATCATTCAGTTTAACTGTGAAGCTGAAACTTCTGTTGCACCAAAAGACTTTGTAATTTAAATATGAAAATTAATGCATAAATATTTTTGAATTTATAGTAGCATTTCTAGAACTCATAAAATATAGGCCATCAAAAAAACTATGAGTGTATTTAAAAATATGATTTAATACTTATAACACTAGAGACATGTGTAATTAGAGAGACAAACTTCATCTTTTTATTGTTAGAGATGTATTGCTTTTTAAATAACTTTTACTTATAGATTTTGTTTTTTCATCTCATAGCTGTCCTAACAAGAGGATTATGCCATCAATTTTAGTATATTTCATTGTTCATATAAAACACAACAAATTCGATATGCAGAGTAGAACTACCTAGGAAATTTTAATATTACTCATACTTTTCTATGACATATGTGTGTTAAGATTTATATTTTAATTGTGATCATCATCTTAAACATTGTTTATCATTCATAATAGCTATAAAAATGTGTTAAATAAATATAATTAAGATGGAAAGGGAATGCATTTCTTGTTAAAATTAACACAGTCAGTAAAATCCCTTAAGAAACAAGTGTACTGATGTTTTTAAATGAACTAGATTATACTATAAATTTTCATGTTAAAATATAGAAGAATACTGTGGTAAGTTGTAGGGAGTGGCTTTAGGGTCAAGCCTCGGGCTGACCTGTGGCAAGGCAACAAACAAGTCCCAGACTGGAGGGTAGAGCTCTCCTAGCATATTTAAGCCTGACCTTGTAGCCCTCCCTAATTCCTTTCTAAGTTGCTAATGGGCTGTGGGAGGTGCAGCAAGTGTTGCCAAAACAAGAACATTTGTGTACATGTTAATCTATCCTTGTTTTAATCAGACTATAAAATAAAGCATCGGCTTGCAGGCTGGGTCTTTTGTGTCCTCATCCAGGCATGGGAGATCCACCGAGCCCCAGCTGTATTCTCTTGTCTGTCTTTTCTTCAATCCTTTACCACGCCTTCTCAGGTTCACGCTTGGCCGTGCTGGCGCAGCACAGTAAGTCACAAAATAAATCATGACATTTTTTTAAATTGGAAGGGAAGTTTGAGGTGTTGTAACATTTTCCCTTCTATTTTATAGCTGAAAATAATGGGAGCTCACAAAAGATTTAAACACTTGGCCAATTTCACACAAATTATTTAGAGCTAATCAGATTCTAGATGTTATGCTTAAAGTTATGTTTTCTTACACTTTATTTAAACATTTATTCTTTAATGTTTATTTCTTACAATAATCTACTTGAAGAACTCAGAATTTTACAGATATCAGTCTTATTTATATTGAAAATAGTGATAACATTTATTCATTCACTCTGCAGACATTTCTTGCTAGGGCTTAAATACACATTAGAGAAAGAGCAGTCAAGTTCCCTGCTCTCACAAAATTTGTTCCCTAAAATTTGAGAATGTGTTTTATAGCTTTTACTTTTTCTGACCAAATCTAATAAAGGCTTCTGCACTCAGTTTTGTTCCTAAATCTCTTTTGTTTCTCTTTTAAACTTGTATTATATCTGCTTTATTACAGAAGAGCTTTTCCTCTCTGTTTTTTCTTTTTAATATTTTTGGGCTCAGCAATATTTATAAATATATCTTACTAAAGTTCCTTGTTCATATAAGGGTCTATACATATCTTTTACTAGGGTCTTATACTTTCAGAACACCTTTACTTTGCAGTCCCCTAATCCTTTTTTAAAATTTTATTTTATTTTTTATTCCATTTATTTGTTGAAACCCAGGTCCCTTTCACTGGAGAGAACTGCATATTGTGGATTTGGCTGATTGCTTAATCTAACTCCCTTTACTCCTGTACACTCTAAAAACTGATAGGTAGAGCCAAAGCTTAATTAGCTTCTGGATTTTTCTTTTCTTGTGAAAAGAAAATTGATCTTTTATTTCAGGTAATACCAATCTCTTTTTCACAATTGTTTTACTAGTATATTTTCCCAAGGCTATATTTTTTTCCATTTAAAAATTAATTTAATAAAATTTCATGTAAAAGACATTAGTATTTATCTTAATAGTGCAAAATGTGAAAATTTCCTTTTCTTTTACTCATCTACTCATACTTTCCAGAGGTATATCTGTGCTTCTATAACTAAGTACTAGAATAAAGTATGATTGCTATACATATTTTTTGTTTGCATTTATCAGTAATTGATCTATAAAGTGAGGTTTATTTCACTTTTTACTTTATTTTTTATATATTTTTTAAAAATCTTTATTGTTGAGATTATTACAGATGTCCCTCCCTTCCCCCCACCCCCAATAGCTCACCTCCACCTGGTTCCCACACTGCCCCAGGCCCTGGCCACCCTATTGTCTGTGTCCATAGGTAATGCATACATGGATATAAGATCTTTGTCTAATCTCTTCCCGCCCCCCCACACCCCCTTCCCTCTGAGAATCATCAGTCTGTTCCATTTCCATGCCCCTGATTCTATTTCATTCACCAGTTTATTCTGTTCATCAGATTTTTTTAATTCATTTGATTTTTAGATTCACTTGCTGATAGATATGTATTTGTTATCACTTTGTTGTTATGCAGAGTTTATTTTAATCAGTATTCTGTAGAAAGCACTATGGCCCAAATTATGTCAAAGACCCATCCCCTAACCAGTAAGCATGGCCAAGGCCATACTTTGGCTTCAGCCAATCAGAATCCTCTCTTCTGGAGCTGGAGGTGGGCTCAACTCCACCCAAACTAAATGAGGATGAGGAAAGGTTAAGTTATAGAAAAGAGAGGGTGTGCATATGTGGGACACATCTGAGAAGTGGCCTCTAAAGCAGCTGAATGATGGGAAAATGGAATTACCAAGTGGTGTTCCTTCCCTCCTGGTCTAGCGAAGGGTTAAAAGCTGGCTAATTCTAGAGTTCTCTTGTATCTCCAAAGACAAAATAAAACATCTGAAACCACTGTTAGTAATCCAAGATCCACAACTCAGGAAGCAGTCCCAGGCCTTTAAATCAGAGGTGATTTAGGAGCTAAGCAATCCCCAGCCCTTGGACACTTGTGCATTTATTAATCCAACAGTGCAGCTGTGGATTGAAGAAGGAAAGATAGAAACCATGTTGGGTGAACTTCTGAGCAATGCCTGCTTTTACGTGTCCTGTAGTAGCTGATGAGCATCACAAACCCCCCGCCCCCCTCATAATGTGGATGTCAGTATGCTTGAAGTCGTCCCAGAGGCTCCTTACACTATCTTCATATTTTTGGATTCTTTTTTCTTTTTGATCTTCTGGTTGGGTGTTTTTTGCTTCCTTATATTTCAATTCATTGATTTGATTCTCGGGATCCTCTAGTCTACCGTTGAATCCCTGTATATTATTCTTTATTTGTCAATGTATGCTTAGTTTCTGACTAGTCCTTTTCCATTTTATTTTTGGCATTCTCACTAAGATCCTTGAAAGTCTCACTAAGTTCCTTGAAGATTTCTGAAATATTCTTGAGTAATCTTATAACTGTGGTTTTTAACTCTATATCTAGTAATTTGCTTTCTTCCATTTCTTTCATTTGTGACATGTTTCTTTGTTTCTGCATTTTGGCTGCTTCCCTGTGTTTGTTTCTATGTATTGGGTAGCTGCTAAGTCTCCTTGTGTTGATAGAGTGGCCTTGTGTAGTAGGTGTCCTATAGGGCCCAGTGGCTCAGCCTCCCCAATCACCTGAGGTGGACACTCTAGGTGCAACCCTTTGTGGGCTGTTTGCACAGTCTTTTTGTAGTTGAGCCTTGATTGCTGTTGGTGTCACTGGGAGGAATTGACTTCCAGGCCAATTGGCTGTGGGGACCATCTGAGACTATAGTGGGAGATCTGCTGTGCAGGAAAAACCCTTATGGATCAGAACTCACTTCAGTGGGACTTTGGTGTTCACTGAGTCTTCCCCTTGAGTGTGTTGCTTATGGATGTGTAGAGTTGTAATCTGGTAATCTGGTATGTAATCTGACACTGACCACTGGGTATGCTGGCTCTTAGATCTCCAGGGAGGTGAAAAGTCAGCCACTGCCTGGAGCCACCTGGCAGGAGCTACAGAGGGATCTGCAGACGGCTGCTACAGTATGGAGGTACCCAGAGGAGGCCCAACTGTGAAGCAAGGCAGACTGGTGCTGGTGATGGGTCTTGGGTCTTTTATTGATAGGTTTGGGGCCCCCTGACCCAGCTGAAGCTTGTTTGACAGATATTAGCCTGAGCAAGGACAGGCCATTCATATGCAAAAGCCACTGCATGCAGCTTAGGTGGGGTTGTAAATTGGATGGGGTGAGGTTTCAGGGAATCACCAGGGTGGAGCAAACAGAAATGGCTGCCAGTCAGCCCTGAGACCAGGGAGGTCCCAGCACAGGAACAATGGCCACTGTGGGCACCTCCGTCTGAAAGAAAGCTGCCCCCCAAATTCCTGCCCTGGTGCCAGATGGTCCAGTTTCTCCTCATATGTGTCTGCATCCCCCAGAGCCTTGCCCAGCACTAGAGCTCAGTGGAAACAGGAGCTTGCAAGTTCAGTTCAGTTCATGGTGCCGGCCTTTTAAGAGGAGCAGGTGGGTCTCCAGCAGCCTCTGTGTCTCTGAGTCCCAATCCACACTGTTTTTTACAGACTGTAGTTCTTACAGCCCATAGGGACGTCTTTTTCCAGCTCTGGGACCTGGGCTGGGAGTATGGTGTGGGGCTGGGACCCCTTGCTCCTCCAGGTGGCCTCTGCAGACATGATCTCTCTCCCAATTAAAAAAGCAGCACACATGGGTGCCGGACCAGCCCATTCTGCTCCTCTGCACTGTCTACCGGTCTCAGTGTGCTTTCTTCTTTACTTCTCTACTTATAAGACTTCCATTCAGCCAGCTTTCCAGTGGTTCTGGATGATTGCGTCACTGAGCCCCAATCCACACTGTTTTTTACACACTGTAGTTCTTACAGCCCATAGGGACTTCTTTTTCCAGCTCTGGGACCTGGGCTGGGAGTATGGTGTGGGGCTGGGACCCCTTGCTCCTCCAGGTGGCCTCTGCAGACATGATCTCCCTCCCAATTACAAAAGCAGCACACATGGGTGCCGGACCAGCCCATTCTGCTCCTCTGCACTGTCTACCGGTCTCAGTGTGCTTTCTTCTTTACTTCTCTACTTATAAGACTTCCATTCAGCCAGCTTTCCAGTGGTTCTGGATGATGGTTGTTCTGTATTTTAGTTGTAATTTTGACATGGTTGTGGTAGGCAGTGAGTATAGGTGTTTGCCTATGCCACCATCTTGGTTCTTCTATTTCACTTTTTAAATAATGGCCTTAAATATGTCTCAATGTACTTTAGTTTAAGCAATCATTTTCTGAAGGGCAACAATGGGTGTTTCCAGTTTGATATTTGTTTTAGTTTATTTTATATTCTAAGCAACACAGTAAGAAATATACATAAATGTATATATGTATATGTCAAATTTTGTATATACATAAATGTATACATGTATATCTCAAATTTTGTATATACAAATTTTGTATATATATAACAATGTGTGTGTGTGCGTGCGTGTGTGTGTGTGTGTGTGTGTGTGTTAATAAGCATATATTTGTATATTAAACCTAGGATCAGAATTTCTGGACAAAAATGTTGATATATTTTTAACTTTTATGGATGTGAGGTATCACAATTTATACTCCTACCAAGAAGGTGAAAGTAACTCTTTTCTTCTTCTCAAATATAACTCTAGTGACCTGTAAATTTAGATATAAAAATGAGGGTCAACATAAAACCTGATAGATTTTTTTTTAATAAAGGTTTTTTATTTTTCAATTAAAGTTGAATACAGTATTACATTAATTTTTGGTGTACACCCAGTGATTAGACATATAACTTACTAAGTGATCATCCTGATATATCTTATACCCATTATTTTGATTTGGTACTTGAAAGTAAAATGTCTTATTTGGGCTAAGTTCCCACAAAGTCTGACGTATTTCAAGGAATTGGGCAGATTCTGCAAGTTTCTGGATTGCTGCTACTTTGGGAAATTGAGTCTTGGAGGTAATTAAAATAAAGATATTAAGTTAAACAATTATATGATTTTATTTGCAGCTAAGCAACAAGAATATGAGAACAAATTAGTTATTTGGAGAGTCTATGTTATAGTCATAATATGGTGTCATAAATAAGACTTTTTTAAAAAAATTTTGTTTTACCTCATATAATAGTCAGGGAGGGAGTGGTGAACCAGGGATAATGCAGCAGCTCTGTCATAGTTATCACAGGCTCTTAAGTTTGTTTCTGTTGTCATGATTTCTTAGCCAACAAGAATAGAGGCAGAGAAAATCCAGAGCAATCATCTTTAAGTAGATGACCTAGAAGTGACAGATATTTCTCTTAGGATCTTGTGGCCATATCTGCCCACTAGGGAGACTGGAAAGTGTATCTGAGAGTATGTTCTCATCTAACACTTAAGGTATTCTATTTTCAAAAGGGAGAAGGGGAAACAGAGAATAGGGGATAGTCCATAGTCTCTATCACTGGATAAGGAGGAAAAGAGGAACTGCACCGCCAAAACAATTATACTAGTATTTCATTGGCAGAAAATCCATCTCCTGGCAATCCATACTCAACGAATTGGACTTACTTCACCCTCTGATAGTAAATATAGGGATTTAGAATCACTGGAAATAAAAGACAAAGAAGTATGTTGGCAAACCTGACATTGTAAAAATCTTATGCATGAAATACATATTTTGTTGAGTTTCTAAATTGGAGCATGTGCTTTGACTTTGATCTTAAAATTTTGCTACCACAAAGCCCCAGATCGCTAGAACTAAGTGAAATCTGGTAAGAATAATCCTTTTTCAGTCACTCTGCTTTTGGTCTCTCATAGCAAGCGAGAAACAACTTAGCCACAACTGCTTTCACTCTATTTCTCTTAGTGCCTTTGCATCTGAAGGGAACCTATATTCAATGGCAGTCCCTCTGACACTTAATAACCACTGGGAAATACGGGCTTTCTACACAGTACAATTTCCTGCTTTTCACCCCTTTCGCATCTCTGCATCTTTCACTAGCACTTCCCTTTCTGTCCACATATCCTCATTGTCATCTCATTTTAATTAGCGTTTATCTCCCAGTGATGGAGATAAATTGTTTTGAAACTAATTCATCTCTTGAAACTTGGTCTCATTTATCATCCTATAATGTCCATATATTTATGTCTAACTATGTGGATAAATCAGTTCCTCTGATTCTTAGTGCAGATTCTTCTTTCCTTACAATGCTTGGAATCCTTGTCCATATAAAAGATAAAGATGGGTATGTATATACACACACACATTTGACAGAATATAGAAACTACCTATGTTTCCACAGGCCTGTATGCCATGACTTAAGTGCTATTTTGAAGTTTGTATAAAAGACTTAGAAAAATCAGATTTCCTCCTAAAAATTAAATTATAAACTCAATACATAATGGACTAGAGCTTAGATAATTGAATTCACTTAAAAGAAACACACTAGCTCCCAGGCCTTTTGGCTTGAATGTGTCCTAAGTGAATGCATTAGAAAATCTGAAGAAAGTATGTGTCAACTTAAAAATTGGCTCATAATATAAGGATGCAAATAATGAAGAGAAAATTATAAAGTAGATGTTGCCAATGACCAGATAAACCCTGCCTGGAGAGAAGGAGGCATTAGTAAATAAATTTTGAATATTTCCAGTCACATTAGCAAAACTATCCTAAATGTGAGATTCCTGCATTTGCCAGTCTCATAACACTGAAATTCAAATGATATCATGTTTGTCCTGAATTAATATGTACCCCAAACTTTCAGATGTTTATTGGTTTCCCATATATCTTGTTATGACAAGTATTATCATACCAATGATATTTATACTTTTCACTGACAATTAGTATATTGGCATTCTGATATTTATTTTTATTTTTATGCAAGAGTCATTTTTTTTAGGTGCTGGCCACTTTGCACCTAACAAAATATCTCCATCAACCTTCAAGGTAGAGAATAGACCTGAAATGTGACAAACCATTGAGGTTCAGCCTGGTTTTGCCCAGCTCTAATAATGCTTCTCTATGCTTCATAAATTAGAGTGCTAACCATAATCACCTAGGGAACTTCAGGAAAATAATTTAAGGAAAAGATGTTAATGTACCTCACCCCGGATCTACCAAATCAGAATATTTGTAAGTAAAATCTAAGAATCTCTTACCTATAAATTATACGGAATCATTCCAATGTAATTAATCTAACAATAAATCAGCGACAAGTTTGTAAAACCACTGTGGCAATTTTACTATGCTGCAATTATCGTTCATTCTGTCTCAAGAAATGTCTGCTATTTTTATGCCAATTCTATACACAGATGCTTAATATTTAGAATACACATATATACATACATATGCATGTGTGCATACATATATTGAATGTAATATGCATGGCATGTTAGGCAATTATTATTTAAATAACAGCCAGTAGTCATCTCCAAACTCTGTATATAGTTAATTCCCTCAGTGATTTTAGATGGAGATTGACTAATGAAAATATTAAGTTGTTGCAACTATTTTCTAAATATTTCACACAACTGTATTTACTGCATTACTCTGTCAAATAATGCTATTCTATGTTGGAGAATTAGATCTTTTGGAGTTCTTTGTATGCTTTAAAATTTGTCAAATCATTTTTGCCCTGGAAATTGAAGCAAGCATGTATAATAATAAAAACATAGTATGCAAATTGACCTAACAGCCATCCGGACGTCCTTCTGGATGACCTTCTGGACGAAGCTGGGGCTGCAGCCACAAGATTGAGGCAGCCACCATGGCTGCAAGGGAGGGATCAAGGCAGCCTCTGCAGCTGTGAAGGCCTAACCTTGCATGAATTTCATGGGATTGAGGCATCCACCATGGCTGCAGCTGTGAAGGCCTAACCTTGCATGAATTTCATGCATCAGGCCTCTAGTATTTAATAAAATTTAGAAGTACAGTATTCTCTTTATTAATTACATGGATGCATAAATCTGATTGACTTAATTATATCTAATGTTAAACCTAAAATTATCTAAGATTAATATATATGCACATACATATGTACTTATTTATTACTTACTTATTTATTTACCTATATAAGAACAGTAAGAAAACGTGTTCAAAATGATAGATGTGAAGAACTCTCAATGATGGGAAACTCAGGTGGAGAAAGTCAAGGATCAGGTGATATAGCAGATGAAAGTCATGAGATACTGAATGCTTATCACAATCTGGCAGGAACTACGTCAATCACTAAAAAAGAAACATTGATTTTATAGATGTTCATTGATACACTGTTCTAGGTGCTGGGGACATTACAGTGAACAAGGCAATGCCCACACAGAGCTTACATATAAAGAAGAGACTACAGTCTATTTGTAAAGACTCAAAAAGAAATTAAACTTTAGAATGGCTTCAACTATCACAATCTCCATGAACTGTAAAAACTCAGAGTAAGTTTGTCAAGGACGCACCTTCTTTAAATATAACTTTATTCTGACCCAAAGATAGTCATAGACAAAGTGAAAAGTCAATGAGTAGGTCTCAAAATAATATTTTGTCAATCAGAATCTATATAAGATGAACATAATGCTGCTTCTGTCATTCCCCATATTTCTCTTTCCCACCCAATTGCCTTCATGTCTTCATACAATCTACCACCTTTTCTTCTCACATATATCCAACCAGCACATGATATATTTCAATAAAACATTACATGCATCTTTTCAGTTAAAAGTCAAAAGAGAACAAGAAACAGACTAAATTTTATAATTAAAAATTAGGAAAATAAATAAGTTAAATGTTGTTCTAATGGTAATCATCAAAACAAATAAAACCAAAATTTATTAACAATGGTTGACTGAAAAATAACATTTATTTGACAGACTGTTATAATTTTTCTGACCTTCTGTACCATTTGAAAAGTAAATGTATGCACAATTTATATAATATTAAAATACACAGATGCTTAATATTTAGAATTTACATATATACAAGTGAAATAGGTTTTGAAGTTATAGATCTTAAGCAACAAGAAAACTTATTGAAGTTCTGGCTAGGTAGCTCAGTTGGTTGGAGCATCCTATACACCAAAAGGTTGTGGGTTCTGTTCCAGTTCAGAGCACTACTTAGGTTGCCTTTTGATCTCCCCTATAGAGGCATTTAACGGGAGGTAACTGATCAATGTTTCTCTCTCACATCAATGTTCCTCTCTCTCCCTTCTTCTCTCTCTAGGAAATCAATAGAAACATATTCTCAGGTGAGGATTGAAAAAAAAAAGAACAAACACAACATAACACAATTTTGCCAAATATTTTAATGTATAAAGTCATCATCATCATCATCATTAATATTACAATAAAACAGAAAATGAAAGTCTTCTAATTTTTAAGCCCTACTGTGAGCTATTAACTGTGAAAGATATATATTGGCATTATTTACATAATTTTATCTAATCTTTCCCTCACCCAAATATGGAATTAATGCTCCTGCTGTAGAGATCAAGGAACTTGAAGATTATATTTTAAAGTAGTTGATAGACTGTGTGAAAAAATCAAAGACACTAATATATAGTTGCCACTATGTAATTGCCAATTCCTCCCCTGAAAAAAACAAAAACAAAAACAAAACACACCTAAAACATCTATTTCTTAGGAGAAGGAAAACGGATGCTTATCTTGTGGGAACTTAGAGCAGAGAGAAATTTCACATATAGGTCATTATAAAAAGGAGAGCATATACTAATACCCTTATAGGAAATGAAATCAGTTTCTCAGAGCTTTTTCTTAGTTTTGGAAATCTTTCTTTTTTAAAATAAGAATAAAAAACACCCAGAAATGTATAGAAAATGGGCATTTTTTCCCTTTTCTTCCTCTCCTTTCTTTTCACCATTTCACCCTTTAGAGGTGATCACTTTCTCCCTGCTGCTTACTTGGGAGTGTCCAGGCTGTGTCTTTATATTATTTGAATAACATGATAGGTTTTTAAGCTATACAGTAAACAAACAAATAAATAAATAATAAGCTCCGAGTCCCATCTAAGCACACAGCTCTCTGATGCAGTTACTTTAACACAAAGATAAAGTATTAAACTATAGCTAAAATACCTTAATTTCATATTCTTTCTACAATCTTCTATAAATCCTTCACCAAACAGTCAAATGTTAATAGAATACATATTAGGTGCAACATGTACTGTGGTCAGTAGGTTCAATTTATTTTTGCATTGCATTACCTAAAATATTCATGGATTAATCAAGGCAATATTTAAATAAAAATAGTACTGGCAGGAATTGATAAGTGCAAAGAAAGAGCAGTGGAGAAGTGCTAGAAGAGTTCAAAGGAGAGAGAGACTTCTTCCTGGTGATGGGGTCAGAGATTAATGGAAAAATGATGAAATAAAAACTGAGTGGCCTTCACTGGGAGGATTTTAACATGTAAAGGGTGAGCCGTAGAAAGGGAGGAGAGTTTATTGTTAAAAGAAAGAAAAAAGAAATCAAAGGAAGATAAGGTTAAGGAAGGAAATAAAAATGGGAAAATAAATTGATTATAGGGGGTGGTGATAAAGAATCGCTAATAAGACCTTTAGATGCTTGTAACACTCTTGCTGGGGTAGTGTTTTAAAATTATATTTAGTGGAGGTCTAGGGAGTTTCATTTTTGAAAGTGCTTCAGAAACCTGAGATAGGATTCCCTGAACCAAAATCTAGGTTTTAACCAAAGAAAGCCATTTTTATTTATTTATTTATTTTGAGGAGGTGTGAGGGGGAGCTCTGATTTAAAGTGATAGAAATTCTACTTCAATTGAACAGAAAAAAAGGATAGTTTGTCAATTAAGAAACTGTAGGAATAGCAGGATTCTAACTGGGCTTCAGGGAATTAAACCAAGGGTTAGGGTATTTCTAAAACATACCTAACTCCTGCTTCATGGGACTGCTTGTGATATGTGATTGCTTTATGTTTCTCAAGATAGTTTGCATGGGGTAGATATGGCTGCCTGCAACTCTTATATCTTGCAATCTCATGGCACCACTGTTAAAGAAGGACTACATTTCCTACCAACATCTTGTTTGAGAAATCTCAGGACGATTCTTCCTTCTGGGTCAGGTGTCCGCCTCTGGGCCAATTAAATGGAACCAGAGGAGAGTAGTGTATAAAGGGTGCCTCATCTATTTCTATTCTCATCCTCACTCATTCCACTCCATCTAACACTGAAAGGATGTGTGGGAACAGCCAGGTAGGACTGAAGATAGACCTCACTGATAAAATGTTTTGAACAAAAACTTACAAATGATAAGGATGTTGAGTATCTCATAGAATCTATGGGGAAATTTGGGAAAAGAGCCCAGCTCAGAGCAAAGGTGGAAATCAAGGGATATCAGACAAGAGGAACAGTCTTGCATGAGAACAGTTTGAGTGGGAAGCCAACTAACAGCATAGCACCTTTGCAGAATTTTTTATCCTGACCCTATAGCTAGAGTCTTGGTACCTTCTCTGTGAATGCTTGTTTAACTCTTCCTGTATTTTCCCATCACTCCTACTAGATCTGAAATTCCAGGGCAGGGCACAGTTTTCCCTTAGAGTCGGTCTCAGGCCTTTTTCCTATCTCTGACAGGGCAAGACAAACAACAATTCTTTGGCTTTAATGATGGAATCAGGAGCTTGCTTTCTACTGAGTCTACAGAACATTTCCCTAAAAGGAATGAGCTTCAGACTTCGGATTGCAGCTAAAATGACAGATATCAGCTAAAATCCTTTACTGTTATAGTTTTCCAACTCTTTAAATATAGTAGAAAGGGTAAAAAGGCATAATCAAAGTGAAATTGAATTAAAATCTGACATATGTGAATTATAGTACAAAATCAGGTTTTAAAATTTATTGAAATATTTGAAATGTTTTGACTCATTTAATTTGATACTCAATAATAGTGAAACTATGATATATTTTAGCAAAATGTATGTACCTATTTAATACTATTTATATTTTCACAAAACACTGTAAAGTTTTTCTATTTAAAAAAAAAAGCTGCCTGATTTTCACTTTTCATCTTTAAAAAGTCCCCTCTGAAATATCTAACCCCCCAAAGCATAACACAAAGAAACTAAATCACAAAACATATTGTTATTATTTTCCTTGTGTTAGACTATCAAGTGTCTCTTGGTCTGGAGAGATTCGTTAGCTTCCCGAAGTCTATATTGTTATGCTTTCCGCCGGAGATTCTCAGATTACAGTAATCAGAACTCATTGCCAACCCTTTTCTGATAACTTCCTGAAGAACATCCGAAAGCCATTAACATGCAGTGCACTGAGCTGCTTTGGGTTTTGCAACTGTATTGGAAAGACAGAGAACAACTTATACAATTCCTCTGGGGTGTGTATAAACCTCTTCCACTCCATATGCGTATGCCGTATTAATAACCAAACCGTGCAGGCTGGAGCAATTGTATAAGAAAGAGAATACTAAGGTTTTTCTTTTCTAAACATTTCTCCCACAAACACTGTCTTCAAATCTCCATGTTCCAATAAATACATCACTTTTATGATGTCACAAACTTGGCTGCTTTTTCTTTTTTCTTATGAATTTGTCTTATGAATTATTTATCCTTCATAACATTTTGACCCATGCCCTCCTTTCTCCAGTGCTGTTTGTCAGTGCGCATCGTCTGCAGGATTTGCTGCGTGTCTTCTTTGTATAAGATGCCAAGAGTCAGGTGCTCTTTTTGCATTTAGATGCCGCAGGGCAATACCAAATGGCCATGGACAAGGATTTCAGCAGTTTTTTGCTCCTTTTGCTTCTCCTACTTTTCAAATTTTGACTCTAAGTCGTCGCTACTTGTACCTCTCCTGCTTAACACTCAGGTTAAATTTGTCTTCCCAGGGCCATTGCCTCTTTGGTAATGGACGGAAGCTTTTTCATTGAACTCAGTTTTCTATCTTGCTTACTTGAGGTGACACCACTCACATTAACCCCAAATGATTTTCCTGTTTATCCTCCTTAAGGACTATGTACAATATTTCTTCTCCTTTCTCAAGAGCAAACCCTAATGTTATTGACCCACTGGAAGAATGGACGTGAAATTCCCCTTTTCATGTGTATTGCAGGATGTGAGGGTGATCTGGCTGAGACATCTGTCACCCCATTGATCTCCAGGGTTGATTCGGCTGATAAGGCTAGGCGAGTGTCTCCCTCCTCCCTCACCAATCCATGTGCATCCCTCCCAAGCTGTGAGCTTGGTGGAGGAGGATGACCTTCCTCCAGGGGAGAGGACCCATCTTTGGTCAAGGGTATAGGAGTAGCTTCACTCCCCTGCTAGAACTTCCAAACAAGCTCTCATGTGTATCGTTGTTTCATATTTTCATCAACAGATTGTTAAAGTTTCCTGATCAAAACTTATGAGATCACAAATGCTTCAAGCTTTTGTGATTTGTTTTTCTCTTTTACTCCTTAACAAAAATAATATTTATGTAACATTGTGAAATGATGTAAGAACCTATATTCTGGGAATCATAAATTTATGAAATTAAGAGTGTGGAACATAAAGAGAAGAACAATTTTCTGTTTCCACATCCTTAGTAAGGCAGAAATGGTTTAAGTAGACTCCAAAACCACCTGGTATCTTCTGTACTTACAGCTGCAATGTACCCTCTTTTATCTGATATAATTTTGAATTCTAACCACATACATTGGCATCTACTGTATAAGTTGATTTACACCATCCTAACTTTAACAAAATTTTCCCTGAGTTAAAATGAGTTATTTGTATGGTTGCATAGATTTGTGTCACCCTAAGAGCTTCTAATGTCAGGTGTTAAATCAATATTTTATGGATGGATGATGCATCTGAGGGAAACATAAAGGAATTTTCCTCTTCTGGAAAATCAACAAACTTCAAGAAGGTTTGCTATGTAACAAACCACCCGAATTCAGTGGCTTAAAACAGAACCAGGTATTTTTTTTACAAGCATTCAGGTCAGCTGTGGATCGGCTGATCTAGGCTGGGTTCTATTTGGTGGTTTTCTAGTTGCAGCTTAGTTCACTCACACATACTAGGCCAACTAAAGGGTAACTGATCTAGACTGGCATGGCTGAGTTTTGATTAGTTCCACCTGCTCTCATCTTTCTCCTGAGGCGAGGCAACAGCTGGGGAATGTCCTTCTCATGTTGACAAGAGAAGGGAGGCATTTTACAAGATTCTTCTTGCATCATGTCGGCTGAAATTCCATTGACAAAGTAAGGTATATGGCCAAGTGAAGAGTTTAGGGGTGGAAAGGAAGCCCCACTTACAGTGAAAGTTACTGTACAAATGGAGTCAATATGGGGAGGCATGAAAAATTGGATCCATTACTGTAATCTATCATACTATTGATAATGGTGAAAATATATACATAGAGTTTTCTATAGATCTATAGATATATCTGCTTACTTATGTATTATTTATTAGCTGTTTATAGTAAATACAAGGCATTGATATATCTTTTAATATAATATTATACAATATAAAATATCTGCTGAAATACAATATTTAATAAACAGGGAAACTGTTTTGTCTTTTATAAAAGTGAAATGAGTGAGTAATCCTAGCCATCTTCCAAACTACTCACTAAATGTTTTTACATACCAATCTGTTTGCAATATAACCAAATGCAAGTTTTTAGAGAACTATCCTATAGGCAAGCAGGGATTGGCAAGCAGAACAAATAGGTAAAGAGCAATAATCAAAGTGATCTGTCTGAACTGGTCAAATGACATTGTTAGATAGCTCAAGTGTTTCTTGTATAAATTGCTAATGTGATTGCAGTTTTTAACTTTCTTGCTCTCTCCTTTCCCATCTTTCTTATCCACCAGATATGTAAGCAAAAGCATATAGAAAAATTAGCTTTTGTGAGAACAGTTCCTATTTTTGTGCATTGCTATGTGCCAAGGTATTTTGCAAGTCATTTTATATTACCTCTAATCCTTCCACAGAACTGCAGGGTAGGTATTATTGGTTCTTTACAGAGATGATACTAAGGCATGGAAGTTAAGTAACTTTCCCAAAGTTAGCAAATAATGAGAACAGAATCCATATTAACATAGTCCAATTCAAATGTATGTGCTTAGAAAACATTGGTTTTATTTTTAATATTAATGAATGCATTCATATTGAACCAATTAGAGGAAAGAAAATGAGGTCCATAGCTGTGACCGCATAATTGGGGCAAGAGAAATATGTTTGTTATTAGAGTAATCCACTTAGATGCCTTCTGGGACTTCCTTGCTCAATTTGAATGGTAGATGGACAAATGCCAGTAGCCCTAACCTGAGAAGGCCCAGAGGACTAGAGTCCTGTAGCTACAGGATCATGTCACCAATTTAGCCACTAATAGAGGCACTAGATGATATTGAGGGGACTCTAGAATGTATAATGAGGTATGATGTATAAAAATTTAAAAATTCAATTTTTTTATTGCTTTAGAGAGAGAGAGAAAGAAAGAAAGAGGAAGAGAGAGAGACAAACTGTGATTCATTGTTCCACTTATTTATGCAATCATTGGTTGATTCTTGTATGTGCCCTGACTGGGGATCGAACTCAAAATCTTGGCAAGTGGGGAAGACACTCTAACAAACTGAGCAATTCTGCCAAGGCCTAAAAATTATATTTTGATTTTTCCATTAATATAAAAATATCTATGTAAAAATATATCAACAGACCTTCAAAAACGTATTCATAGACTCATTCATTTTAACAAATATCTGTTTTCTCTCTGCTGGGCACCGGGGATGGGAAAGAGAAGACAATTTAGTGACATTTTTCAAGGAATGCAGTGCACAGAAATTTTATATATTTATATGCTTATATGACTCCAACAAAGATATTAACAATATGATTTAGAACTACAGTGGTTATAATTACTAACCACCTATGTGAGTTAGAGAAGATAGAGAAATAATTAATTAGGGGGAAAAGGAAAAACAGATATTGTGGATGGAAGACAGTAATGGTGTAAGAAATGGAGATTTCAACACATCTAAACAAGCCTCCTAGGTTTAGGGAATCCAATTTGCAGGGTCATTTAGTGTTTTTATGAAAGGAGATTCTTCCAGAAAAGGAGAAATGGTAATGTGAAGGTCTTCACATGGTAATTATAATTTAAAATTATATACTTGATATTTTTAAAAAATAAAATGGCCACATACATTTCAACTTTGCACTTTAAGTATACGTTATCGAAAATATCAATTTTAGTGTTCATTACCTCTCATTCAAAGACTCTATCTCCTAAGACATTGATACTAGGAAATAGTGTAGCTTTTTCAACTACCTAATATTTTGTTGTGGTTGGGTTTTTGTTGTTGTTTGTTTTGGTTTTTCAGAAATCGAGACAAAGCATCCAGCTTCTCTTTTTGCCTCTTTTACACCTAAATAGAAAACTTGATGATGAGTTCTTGAGTGGCAGAAACAATGTTCTGATTTTTTTACAGTCTGAATTAGTTTTGCCTATTCTAGAACTTTATATAATATCCCTACTTTGTATTTGGTTTCTTTTGCTCAGCATAATGTTCCTGAGATGCATCCATATTATTGCATGAAATTTGTTCCCTTTTATTGTTGGGTATAAATATACCAGCATTTTTTAACCTATTTCCCTATTGATAGACACCTAAAACAATTAGATACTTTCTGTACTTTGACTATTATGAATAAATCTACTATGAACATTTATGCACATGCATTTTGTTTTCAAATGATTTAATTTATTTAGGGAACTATCTAGGAGTAGAATTGATGGATCATAAGGTAAGATTATGTTTAGTCTTATAAGAAACTATAGCCCTGGCCAGTGTTGCTCAGTTGTTAGAGCATTTGGCCCCACGCGCAAAAGGGTTTCGGGTTTGATTCCCAGTCAGGGGCTTGTGCAGGAGGCAACCAATCAACATGTCTCCCTTGCATCCATGTTTCTCTCTTTCTCTCCCCCCCACCTCTCCCTCCCTTCCACTCTCTCAAAAAAATCAATGGAAAAAATATCCTTGGATGAGGATTAACAACAACAAAAAGGAACTGTAAACTTTTGACACATCAGTGTGTCATTTTAGATTCCCACTGATAATGTAGGAGAGAGCTGGTAGCTTCACATTTGTGAGAATATTTGTTATACATTTTGATGAGTTTTCACAAATCTATAAACTTATGGAACATAATCTTTATATTAATTTATACTTTTATGACCTTCTATCTCACAATCCCATTTTCAAGATGATCATATTGGCATTATTAACACTTATAGAGATATACAATCGCTGTCTTCTAATGTTGTTTGCTATACAGATACCCTTGAAAAGGTGGTGTGAAACATAGTACTTCTCACATGGCAGGCAGAAATGCATACAATTTTAATTTTCTTTAATTGCCCTTAGAGTACTTACAATATTTGAAATTTTATTTGCTTATTTTCATATCAGGAAAGTCTCTTGCTATCACTCCCATCCCCAAAAGACTGTTTAAACTTCATGAGAACAGAAACAGTCTACAAAACTCTACATAGTATTTCTGGAACCTATAAAATATGGCACGTAGGTGATTAATGAATATTTGATGAATGAATGTGTGAACCAGACACAATTGCCCTGATTAGAAAACGTTTTATCATATGGTTTTTATGATGACTTCTCAGTCTTCATAGAATTCTTAGGTGGTTTCTCTGTTTGGCTTTCATTTATAAGTGTATGAAAAATGAGAGTATTTTATTCATTTTCTTAAGATTCAAGAATGTACACACTATGACTTGTACTTTTCTCACATTAACAAAGGATGCGATACAGCATATACATTATTGTTAAAATAGGCAAATAATTGCTCTTCTAGCTACAAATAATGAAACCAATCTAACATTGTGATGGGCGTGAAATGCTGATTTTCAGGCACTTGTAGATGAAATTCAGTACTGAATGCTGTGTCACATTGCATTCTTTAACAGCAGCAGAATTTCAGTTATCACTTTGATTGTTGTTTTTAGAGACAGAAAACTAAATGTGGGAACATCACCTTTCAATATAAGTGGGAAAATGTTTACATAAAACACAGGGCAAAGTCAAATATAGGAAAAAAAGTAAAGTTGAATTGCAATTTAAGTTAAAAGCTTGCTATCTAGGTTGATATTATTTGTATGGGAAGATGGTAAATACCTAATCTTCCAAACAGCTCTGCCCTTTTCTCTGGCCAACTGTTTCTTATAACTCAATGCTGAAACACCACACATTGCATTATTAGGTCATCTAATGCACATTTTCTTTATGAAAGAAATATACTCTTCTCTTGGGAGATTGTCAGTCAATCAAAATTGTCAACCCCAAAAATGCAGTTTGTGAAAAATTCTTTATTCTTTTTCATAAAAGTAACTAAGATAGATAGATATAGATTATATAGATACTAGAGGCCTGTTGCATGAAGAGATTCATGCAATAGGCCTTCCTTTCTCCTGGCTGCCAGCACAGGTTTTCCTCCGGCACCCAGGACCCAGGCCTTCGCTCCGGCTGGAGCCGCCTTCCATCTTCCGTCTTCCGTTTTTGCTGCTCTGGCCAGAGCTGCCTTCCGTCTTCTGTCTTCCGTCTTCCATCGTCTCTGCTCCGGCTCACCTTCAGTCTTCCCTCCACTGCTTGGAGCCTATGTATGCAAATTAACCTCCATCTTTGTTGGCAGTTAATTTGCATATTGTGCTGATTAGCCAATGGGAGGCATAGTGAAGGTTTGGTCAATTACAATGTTTGTCTATTATTAGATAGGATAGATATAAAAATAGATATAGATAGATATAGATATAGATACAGAGATAGAGATATATTATTGATTTTTAGAGAGAGAGAGGTAGAGAGATATATAAACATTGATGAGAGAGAAACATCTATCAGCTGCCTCCTGCATTCCCCCTACTGGAGACTGAGCCCACAGCTTGTGCATATGCCCTGACTGGGAACTGAACCTGGGACCTCTTGGTGTATGGGTTGATGCTCAACCACTGAGCGCACCGGCAGAGCCAGAAAAGTAACAAACTTTTATTGAGCATATACAATGTGCAAGAAACTATGCTATTTTATTGTATTTAACTCTGTCAGATAGGTATTCCCTTCATTTCTACTACTATTAGTAGTACAGGTACTTCTATCAGTAATATTTAAATAACGTTTTAAAAGTGACACAGCGGAAACTTAGAGAAGTTATTAGCTTGATCAAGGACACAAAACTAGATGTGGACACGCTGGGATTATGTTTTCAGTACATCATCCACATTAGGATTAGGAGATTGAGACTGAGAGTGGATTTACTGTATGTTAGCTATGGCTTACTCAATAATAAAAATGGATAAGAGGTTAATTTTTTATAAGAATTTGTTTAGATGTTACTCTGGCAGGATGGAATAGGGAATGCAGGAATGGCTAGCATTAATATTAAAGAAGGCCTCATATTTAGTGCTAATTTGAGAACAAATCTAAGGTCTTGGAGCTCATTATTCACAGCTCCAGGCTTTGTCACAGCAAAGATATTGTTTGAAACTGCGTATTTTTTCAGCTTGGAAAAGTTCCATTCTGGAATTGAGCACAGGACTAAACCATGGTGTATATCTCACACATTTGATATTTCTGGAATCCCAGTTGAGGGCTGAATGGCATATGTACTCACTCTTAGATAACCTGAAATTTTTAAGATGGGGTCCTGGCTAAGGAGCTTGGCATACATCTGGTATTTTACATTCGGCCATTGGACTGAAGACTGGTTGTATGGCAGAATTTGTGGGGTTTTTTTTGTGCATGTGTGTGTATTTATTTGTTTGTTTTTAAATGAAACTGCAGTAACTAAACCTAAATCTGAAGTGTGAAACTAAAGCATGATATATTCCTTATAAAAGGTAAGTTTTCCTATGTCATAATGCCACAGTCAAACCTTTAGATTTATTTTCTTAAGTAAATTGTTCCTGGGCAACAAAAGATGTGTTTAATGTTCAAGATTCTCATTTCCTGAATTGCAAAGTGAGTTCTCTGAAGGATTTATTTTTTTTATTTTTCATGTGTGTCAGCCATCATATTTCAACATCTCTAATATCTTTATACATTTTTATAATGTAATTGCATATCTAATAAAGATGATAAGACTGTATCTTAGCAAAGGAATTAAAATTCATAGCCTGCAGAATAGAATAATGCAATGTTAAAAATCAAAGGCAAGGCCTTATGACTTGAACAAACCACCCAGACAAAACCTAGACTATTTTATTCAAGATAGTAAATATCCCAATGCCTTCATTAACCTTTATTCTTTTTTATTAGCAGAATTGCCACCATGGCTCTGAGTGGAGCCCAGCAGGCTACCCGTGAAGTGACATTTTGGAGACTGGCAAAGCAATGCACTTTTGTCCCAGTACACTATCTTGAGTTTTTGTCCTTCACAGCAGGAGAAAGCTTCTCCGGATCCTTTTGTCCTTTTGAAAAGTGATTTGAGTGCTAGTACACATAGACACCTGACTGTAAGATTTTTCCTTGTCAATATGAGAAACAAATTATTCTCCTTTTTATTTAAGATAGAAGACCAGGTGTTTGAGACCGTTGAAAAGTATCTCAAACCAAACTCAGCCAAAGAAAAAACTTATAATAAACACAATTGTTTGAGACTTCCTTAAGGGATACATTTTATTTTATGACTATAACTAGGTCCTTAAGTAGAACTGTTTCTGCTTTGCCACTTGCTCTAACAATGTAAATGATGATTTACAGAAAGTAGATAAGTAAGATGTGGTAGTTTAAAAACAAATAAATGGAGACAATGCAGTATTTGGAAGTGGCAATGATATGCATGTAGCAGCATGCCCGAATGTTAATAATATACAGCTGAAGAAAAGGGGAAGAGAGATCGACATGTATAGCAAAACAACTTGTGAGTTAATTATAAAGCATCCATTGAAGATAACAATATACAAGTTTTAGGAAGATATAGATCAAAACAATATAATTAAATGTTTTAGCAGCATTGCCTAGGTTGAGAATGTGGTATGGGAGTGCAGAATGCAAATGAAAGGGAAGAGAGAGAGAGAGAGAGAGAGAGAGAGAGAGAGAGAAGACAGGCAAACAAGAGAGGGAACTGTGTGGACAAGAGATGGTTATGTACCATAACAATATATATATTTAACTCAGATATCTTCCTGTCAGGTAAAAAAAAGTAGATTGACTCTGACAAATACTTTAAGTTCTCTTTCTTTTACACTCTAAAAAATGATGTATTTATAAAGAAACCACTTCTCAGGAATGATTGGGACAGAGGAATAAGGGAAACAAGAGAAGAAAATAATTACTTTTATTTAGTCCCTGATGCATACTATTCATTATGCATTTGGGATATATATATATTCCTTTTCTATATTTTGAAAGCCTTTTCTGTACCAGGATTTGCTTGAGGAACAGCACAGTGAATAGCACAAGGTCCAGGTCCTCCTGGGGAGACCAACAATACACAAAGAAATAAGTCTACAGCATCAAGGAGTAATAAGTGCTATGAAGAAAAAAGTAAACAAGGAGACGTGATAAATAGTGACAGGAACTATATTTATGCAGAGATAAAGGAGGAAGTCTTTGAAAGGTGACATTTGAACAGAGCATTGTGACACACAAGATTCCCAAGGTCATCCAATAATTAATGGATTTGAGATGCAAACATGGCTCTATATTATCAAAGCCATGTAATAAAGGTACATTTTCCAACCACAACCAACTACTTGGGTTTCTCTAATTCAGCATCAGCTCTATTTTGAGCTGTCATTGTTTTGGCAGAAAACAACTTAGTAAATCCTAGGGTAACTGATTTCTGATTAAAAATAAGTCAATTTAGTATTGTAATCGCTCTAACATTCTTCCCTTGTCCATGGGATTTATCTAAGCCATGGTGGTGATAGTGGGGGTGGGTGAAGGGGTTATTAGAGCATCACAGTTTCAAGTGTGTTAAACAAAAGTGTGTGCTCCACATTTGTTTCCCATTGGCATCCACTAATATGTATAACTCTGTGTGGGCCATTACATGGTCATCCTTCCACAATGGCTTTCTTTGTTCTGTCTACCTTTCTGGTCTCTGACCATATGGTCCAAGTGCCTTCTGTTGATGTCACCTTGTCAAAGACACGGAATTTTCTCAGAGTCTCTTTCTTACTCAGTTTTATATTATAATCTCAGGCACAGACAACGTTAGGCTGAGATTCAGGGCTGTCTTCCAGGGCTAGTTCAGGCCCTTGGCACCTAACATCCATCTCTCCTTTATGTTCCTCTACTGTGAAATGAAAAGAATTCCTTCAAGTTTTTTTCTCAGGATTCCCAGTGGGAAAAAGGCAGTGTCTCCTCTACTCTTATATCTGAACATGTTTTAGGAGATTCTATCATCATTCCCTCCCTGTGGAAGTTAATAGGGAAGGCTGGATATAATTCTTATGCTATATCCAACCAACATGTAACTATTTTTCTTCCACTTTAAGTTTATTTCCCCAGCGGAAAATCTTTAATCATAAGGGAAGAGGGAGAACTAACTCAGTAAATAATCTTCCTGCCCTCTTTTATTAACAGTTTAACTTGGAGACAGAGAAATTACATCTCAATTCCTTTGTGGCAAAGTCCCTTTGAGAACAGAGCCCCTTGGGATGAGGAAAGAGCCTTGTGAAACAACTGAAGAAATTCAGTGAAGCTCGGACAGGGGATAAGCAATTAAATATTTCACAGATTTTGCAAGGTCATGATTAAAGTGTGTCAAAACCTCTGGTCACAAAAGTACAAAATCCCAGGGAAAATACATGAAATACCCTATCTAATAAAGAGGGAATATGCAAATTGACTGTCACACCATCACAAAAGATGGCGGCGCCCATAGCCACAAGATGGTGGTGCCCAGTCCCCTCAACTGCACCAGAGTCCCCCAGTCCTTTCAGCCCTGCTGGTGGGTGGGGTGTGTGGTGTCAGGCACACGGTGCAGCCAAACCTGCCCTCAGGCCCCCAGTTGCCCAGGGTGGCCCGAGGTGCAGGCAAGCCTCAGATGTCGGCTACCCAGCCACCTTAGGGTTGGCCCAAGATGCGGGCAAGCCTCGGATGGCAGCTGCCCAGCCACCCAGGGCCGCCCGAGGCTCAGGTAACCAGGGCTGGCCAAGGCTTGTGCTGCCAGCAGTGTCAACAGCAGAGGTGTGATCGGGGCATCACCTTCCCCTGATTGCCAGTTCGCCTCCCACCCCTGAGAGCTCCCGGACTGTGAGAGTGGGCAGACCTGGCTGAGGAACACCCCCCTCCAGTGCATGAATTTTCATGCACCGGTCCTTTAGTTACACAATAAATGTGGGACCACATTGGAGGCAATGCACACTCCAGGAGCCTGCAAGTAGCTAACAGAGGGCAGAAGACTGATGACCAAGTCAGTCTGTACAGGAAAGAGAGCCAGTGGGGCAACCATTCCCCCTAAAACTGGGTCTGAGAAAAGGGTGAGTTAGTACAAACCCACGAAGCCCACAGTCAGGTAATACTGTTTTCCTGAGCCTTGGCTCAGTTGTGTCTTCGGGTCTGAGTTATGCTATGTGCATTGTCTAAATGTCTGTTCCCACAGAACTATAAAGATAATGACATCAGTAATTTCCTTCTGTGTCTGGCTAAGGAAAATGTCCTCCTATAGAATATCCTCAAATCCCAAAGGAAGGTATAAAATGAAAGAAAATATGAGTAAAATGTAAATATGGGCAAATTTAATAAAATGTTGACTATATAGAAAAGTAATGCTCTGAATGATGTATACGTTGTAAAGATTTTTAAAAGGACACGATTGAAAAGCAGGGTAATAATGGCACATAAGCAGAGAGAGGTTAAAGCATTTTAGTATCTTTAGTTTATTTAGAAAAAGGATAAAGAACCTAATTACACTTAATCCTTAAGTTAGACATGCATGTTAAAATTTCAAGCCTAACTACACACATATACAAACAGGATTGTTTTCCTAATACATTTTTAAATTATTTTACAGAAGATGTTAAAAATAGAATTAGAGAAAAAATTTGTATTAACACAAAATAAAATATAAAGTACAGGAAACAGGCCGATGCTCTATCCACCGAGCCAAACTGGTTTCGGCTCCTAATACATTTTTAAATTATTTTACAGAAGAAGTTAAAAATAGAATTAGAGAAAAAATTTATATTAACACAAAATAAAATATAAAGTACAGGAAAAAAATGAAGCAAGAAAATCTTAAATAGGCAGCAAGAATAGAATGGTAGAAATAAATGCAAATATATCAACATATATTTAGACATTGAGTCAAAAATATCCAGCTATTTGTTTTTTTAGTAGAATACTCCTACAGCATAAAGACTGATAAAAGTAAAGAGTGAAATTTGGGAAAAGAAATTCAAGTAACACTAACCACAAGAAAACTGGTGTAGTCATTTTTCTCAGGGATATCTATTCTCATGGGCATGGCTGACTGCAACAGTAATGGGAGACCTAAATGACTTTATAGCAGGGGACACCAATGAGGGCAGCAGATGGCAGAGCACATTAGGGACTGTTGTTAAGCTGATGTGAAATAACTTGAGGGATATTTTTGTTTCAAAGGGGGAGTTGTTTTGTGGTATTAGATTATTATTATATACTAGAGGCCTGGTGTGTGCCTGACACCCCATACTTCTCACAATCCGGAAGTGCTGGTTCCTAACTGTTTGCCTGCCTGATCGCCCCTCACTCCCCTCCCTGCCTGCCTGATTGCCCCTAACCACCTCTGCCTGCCTGCCTGATCTCCCCTAACTGCTCCCCTGCTGGCCTGATCACCCCTAACTGCTCCCCTGCTGGCCTGATCGCCCCTAACTGCTCCCCTGCCGGCCTGATCTGCCTCAACCCTGAACCTGGGACCCAGGATTCCCTCCTCCGGCTGGCCGCAGGCACCCAGGACCCAGCCCGGCTTTGCCTGGGCATGGCCACAGCCGCAGGGGACCATGGGCAGGCGGTTTTGCCCAGGACTCAGACGCAGGCGCCCAGGACCATGAGGCGGGTGGCTTTTTTCCCTTTTCCAGGCCCCAGGTGCTGGTACCCAGGACCGATGGGTGGGTGGCTTCTCCCGGGCCCTACTTTGTCAGGACGGATGTTAGGATGGTCGTCCTGGAAGACAGCCAGTCTAATTAGCATATTACTCTTTTGTTAGTATAAATATGTAATTTAGGGACAAATAATGTCACATTAATTATAATGAACATTTACTGACCTGTACCAGCAGGCAGATGAATTCTGGGGAAAGATGAATTGTGCCTAATTACATTTGATTATAACTTTCCAAGAGACCCTGGCTGTTGCTGATGGGACATTATTGACCAACCAAGTGCAAATTATCTCTGCAAATGAGTCACCCTTCTCAATACTAAATATTGGGTAAATACTCAAATTTAAGTTATTTTCTGGAATCAAACTAC
>NW_005370994.1:2977286-2979760 GCF_000412655.1 Myotis brandtii
CCCCTAACTGCTCCCCTGCTGGCCTGATCACCCCTAACTGCTCCCCTGCTGGCCTGATCACCCCTAACTGCTCCCCTGCTGGCCTGATCACCCCTAACTGCTCCCCTGCTGGCCTGATCACCCCTAACTGCTCCCCTGCTGGCCTGATCACCCCTAACTGCTCCCCTGCTGGCCTGATCACCCCTAACTGCTCCCCTGCTGGCCTGATCACCCCTAACTGCTCCCCTGCTGGCCTGATCACCCCTAACTGCTCCCCTGCTGGCCTGATCACCCCTAACTGCTCCCCTGCTGGCCTGATCACCCCTAACTGCTCCCCTGCTGGCCTGATCACCCCTAACTGCTCCCCTGCTGGCCTGATCACCCCTAACTGCTCCCCTGCTGGCCTGATCACCCCTAACTGCTCCCCTGCTGGCCTGATCACCCCTAACTGCTCCCCTGCTGGCCTGATCACCCCTAACTGCTCCCCTGCTGGCCTGATCACCCCTAACTGCTCCCCTGCTGGCCTGATCACCCCTAACTGCTCCCCTGCTGGCCTGATCACCCCTAACTGCTCCCCTGCTGGCCTGATCGCCCCTAACTGCTCCCCTGCCGGCCTGATCTGCCTCAACCCTGAACCTGGGACCCAGGATTCCCTCCTCCGGCTGGCCGCAGGCACCCAGGACCCAGCCCGGCTTTGCCTGGGCATGGCCACAGCCGCAGGGGACCGTGGGCAGGCGGTTTTGCCCAGGCCTCAGCCGCAGGCGCCCAGGACCATGAGGTGGGTGGCTTTTTTCCCTTTTCCGGGCCCCAGGTGCTGGTACCCAGGACCAATGGGTGGGTGGCTTCTCCCGGGCCCTGCTTTGTCAGGACGGATGTTAGGATGGTCGTCCTGGAAGACAGCCAGTCTAATTAGCATATTACTCTTTTGTTAGTATAAATATGTAATTTAGGGACAAATAATGTCACATTAATTATAATGAACATTTACTGACCTGTACCAGCAGGCAGATGAATTCTGGGGAAAGATGAATTGTGCCTAATTACATTTGATTATAACTTTCCAAGAGACCCTGGCTGTTGCTGATGGGACATTATTGACCCACCAAGTGCAAATTATCTCTGCAAATGAGTCACCCTTCTCAATACTAAATATTGGGTAAATACTCAAATTTAAGTTATTTTCTGGAATCAAACTACGATGGAGGTAACAGATCTTTCATAATTATAGAATTAATTATAACTACTAGTAAACGAGAATAAATTATAAAGTATCCACAATGGTAATAGATTGATAGTATTAGATTTAACTTATTGGGCAAGTATCCATTGGGATTTTTTAAAAACATATTCTTATTTAATTTTCAAAACTAATCAACATAATGATTATATTATTGTTTTGAGTTAGGAAAAATAAAATTCAATGAAATTACATAAGTTTTTAAAGTAACATAGGAGAATTTAGGCTATACTTCCCTAAAAATCCATAGTTTGTTTCCATGGTTTATTTTTTATCCTTAACACTTATCACTAAACAAATCCTGATATATATTATACATTTTTTTGTTTGTTTGTTTCAAAAAAAATATCAATATTGTTGAAAGTATTACAGATGCCCTCCTACTTCCCCCTATGGATTCCTTCTACCCCATCCCTTCCTCCCCCCAGGCCTTCCCTACATGCACTATTGTCTGTCCATGGGCTATGCATATCTAATCTAATAAAAGAGAAACATGCAAATTGACTTCACCTCCGCTACGCCCCAAGCCATGCCCACCAGCCAAAGAGAGCAACTATATGCAAATTAGCCCAACCAAGATGGCAGCCGACATTCACAGAGCTGGAGCAAGCAGGAGGCTTGGTTGCCCCGGTGATGGAGGAAGCAAGCTTCCCACCTGTCCTGGCCAGCTGTGGCCTCTGCTCAAGGCAACAAAGTTTCAATTATAGAAGATAAATAAATCCCAGATACTTGCTTCCAGCCAGCCTCAACTGGGAGCTTGGGTGGCTGGGGGCTGAGGCCAGCCTTCAAACAGGCATCAGCCCCTCACCCAGGATGGCCACACCCTCATGGGGTGAGGGTCCCTGCTGGGGGGCTGGCCAGCCTGCAAACAGCCATCAGCCACTCACCCAGGATGGCCAGGCACCCCAGTGGGGACCCCCACCATGAAGGGGCTGTGTCCAGCCTGTGAATAGCCATCAGCCTCTCACCCAGCTGGCCAGGTTCCCCAGTGGGAAACCTCACCCTGAAGGGGCTGTGGCCAGCTGCAAACAGCCATCAGCCACTCACCCAGGCTGGCCAGGAACCCCAGCAGGACCCCCCCACCCTGAAGGGGGTGTGGTCAGTCTAAAAACGGCCCGCAGCCCCATACCCAGGCTGGCCAGGCACCCCAGCAGGACCCCTACCCTGATCTGGGACACCCTACAGGGCAAACCAGCTGGCCCCCACCAGTGCACCAGGACTCTATTCTATATAATAAAAGGGTAATATGCAAATTGAC
>NW_005370994.1:2979984-2982676 GCF_000412655.1 Myotis brandtii
GTCCCAGACTGCGAGAGGGCACAGGCCGGGCTGAGGGACCCCCCCCCGAGTGCACAAATTTTTGTGAACCAGGCTTGTAGTCTATACTAATAAAAGGGTAATATGTTAATTAGACCTGGTCAACAGTACATCTTTCAGTTGTCCTTCCTTCCTTCCAGACAAAGCCACAGTGGCAGGGGCTGATGCAGAGGCAGTTAGGAGTGATCAGGCTGGCAGTGGGGAGCAATTAGGGGCGATCAGGTTGGCAAGGGAGGGCAGTTAGGGGTGATCAGGCCAGCAGGGGAGGGCAGTTAGGGGTGATCAGGCAGGCAGGCAGAGGGGTTAGGGGCGATCAGGTAGGCAGGCATAGTGGTAAGGGGCAATCAGGCAGGCAGGCAGGCAGGCAGGTGAGCGGTTAGGAGCCAGCAGTCCCGGATTGTAAGAGGGATGTCCGACTGCCTGTTTAGGCCCGATCCTGTGGGGACTGGGCCTAAACTGGCAGTAGGATATCCCCCAAGGGGTCCTGAATTGGAGAGGGTGCAGGCCGGGCTGAGAGACTGCCCCCCCCCAAATTTTGTGCACTGGGCCTCTAGTATGCATATAAACTCATTGGTTAACCTCTTCCCACTTCCTGCCCTTTCCCTCTGAAATACATGAGTCTTTTGCATTATCTATCTCCCCAGTTATTAAGACACTCCTGGAGAGTAAATGTTTCTGATTGTTTGGACACTGCTCTTTTTCTAGAAACTCTAAAAGTTTCTGGCAGAGCCTTAGCCGGTTTTGCACAGTGGATAGAATGCTGGCCTGTGGACAGAAGGGTCTGGGTTTGATTCTGGTCAAGGGCAAATACTTGGGTTGCAGGCTCCTCCCAGGCACGTGCAGGAGGCAACCAATCGATGTGTTTCTCTCACATGGATATTTCTCTTCATCTTTCCTGTTCTCTTCCATCCTCTCTAAAAATCAATAAAAAAATATCCTCAGGTAAGGATTAAAAAATTAATAATATGAAAATAAAATTTCCTGGCAGAGTAAGCAACAACAAATATATTTTTAATTAATACAAGAATAAATGAATGATATTTAATTAAGAATTTAGCTTTATTCAATGCCTATTGATTCCAAAATCCTTGTAATGGAGAAATAAGATGGTGTCTATCAGATATTCCACCTACCCCAGAAGCCCTTGTTGAAAGAGGAAATTCATCTTTCTTAATCATAAGGGGATAAATCATAATATTACATAAAGTTTCAAAAAGAAAGGATTTAAAAGGTTGAAAATAAATTACTAAAAGGAAACCAGGAGAAAAATATTACCAGGTAAGAATGAAACAATCAATGAAGTAAAAAGAAATGTTCATAATAGCATTTACAAAATGTAGAAATGAAGTAAAAAAATGAACACACACATTTGCACATTAACTCAAGGAATATAATTACATATTGTGTGATTTAAGACCTTTGGTATCATCTTGGATACAAATCAAAGCCACTAGCTATGTCTTAACTAAAAATAAAATGGTTTACTTTAACAAAAGTCAAATGTGTTTCAATTCCATGTTTATTATAATTGACTAGAGACCTGGTGCACAAAATTTGTGCATGGATGCAGTCCCTAGGCCTGGTCGGCAATTGAAGCACAAGTGTCTGGCATGTAAGGGCAGGTTCTAGCTGACCTCTGGGCCCTGGGAAGCACCTGGGCCACCGGGCCCCCATGTGCTCCCTCCGCCTGAGTCATCAGGCCCCTGCCCCCCACAACTGCCGCTGGTATCCACCTGCAGGGTGATCAGCCAGGCGATCGGGTTCTGCTCGCACCTGCCTTGGCCTGGCACTGCCCGCTTACCTGCTCCACCATCCCGTCACAGTCCTGCTCTCCTTGGGGCCCATTGGGGCTGGCAGTGCCTCCACTGCCGCCCGCTGCCAGCGCCACATCGCTGACACCCATGTTCCACACCAATCCATGGTAGTCAGCGCATGTCATAATGAATGGTCGAACTCCCCGTCGAACTCCCGGTCGAGGGGACACTTTGCATATTAGGCTTTTATTATATAGGATAGGCAATACTAAATGTCTACCTCACCTCTTGCTCATAATATGCTTTTTAAAGAGGCATTAATAATGTTCAGTTCTTCAGAACAGTAAGAGCAGTAATTGTGCCTCTAGCATTAATTAATTGGTGGCTTGTAAAATTGAGAGGCACAATTTCATTTATGTAAATAGTCTGTTTCAATTACTCTGAGTTATAGATGAATTGTGAATAGCTTAGTTAAAAGAAAATATCAAGATGTACTTCAATTAGTACATTCAGGTCTTCCTAGGAAGGGGTAAAAAGAATCTGAAAGAAATTTTGTGTTTTGTACTCTAAATTTGTAATTTATTTTTTGAAAAGTTGGTATTGTGTCAACGCTCATAAAAGTTTTATTGTTAAAAATCACTAATTCTATTATAAAGTCTTAAATATGTAACTGAATCCCTTATTTTGTGTATGTATTTGCCTAATCTATTATGAATGTGTTCTCTTTTCCTTTGGCGAACATATAAACTTGTATCAGGCATGGATTTCTATCAAATGACTGATACTAATAATAATAGCTAACATTTATTTAGTGTTTACTATGTCCTGGGATTTTTTTTCTAAACCCTTTATACATATACTAGAGGCCCGATGCACGAAAATCGTGCAAGGGGGCTCAGAACTTCAGGAAGGTCATTCAG
>NW_005370994.1:2984306-2995418 GCF_000412655.1 Myotis brandtii
AGAGAGGAAGGGAGAGGGATAGAGAGTCAGAAACATCGATCAGCTGCCTCCTGCACACCTCCCACTGGGGATGTGCCCACAACCAAGGTACTTGCCCTTGACCAGAATCGAACCTGGGACCCTTCAGTCTGTACATGACACTCTATCCACTGAGCCAAACCAGTCAGGCTAGTCTGGGTCTTTTGCCTATCTACATACATTTTAGAATCATTTTGTCAAAATCCATAAAATAAGTTGCTGGAATTTTAATAGGGATTTCATTGAGTCTATAGATCAAGTTGGAAGAATTGACATCTTGACAATATTGTGTCTTTCAATTCATGAACATGGACTATCTCTCTATTTATTTAGTTCTTTTGTTCATTAGAGTTTTGTTTTTTTGTCAAGTAGATCATTTACATATTTTGTTAGATTAGATTAGATTAGATTTATACATAACTATTCCATTTTTTTCTGTGCCAATGCAAATGGTATCGCATTTTAAAATTCAAATTCTACTTGTGCATCGTTGGTAAGTAGAAAAGCAATTGACTTTTGTATGTTGACATCCATCTTTTTTTTAAAATTTAATTTTTTAAATATATTTTATTGATTTTTTACAGAGAGGAAGGGAGAGAGATAGAGAGTTAGAAACATCGATGAGAAAGAAACATCGATCAGCTGCCTCCTGCACATCTCCCACTGGGGATGTGCCCGCAACCCAGGTACATGCCCTTGACCGGAATCGAACCTGGGACCTTTCAGTCCGCAAGCCGACGCTCTATCCACTGAGCCAAACCAGTTTTGGCGACATTCAGCTTATAACCTTACTATAATTGCTTATTAGTTCCAGGAGGTATTTTTTCTTTTGTCAGTTGTTTAAAGTTTTCTGCATATTCGATCAATTCACCTGTAAACAGAGACATTTTTATATCTTCTTTCTCAAAAGGTATGCCTTTTATTTCCTTTTCTTTTTTTACTGATTTGCTGGCACCTCTAGTTACTACAGGGTGGAGCAAAAGTAGGTACTAATATACAGTGGTTTATGTGGAAAACAATACCATAATTATAAATACTACTACTACAAGAATAAACTCTGTGTTTCATGTACTCACAACTGTAACCCTACCTTTGCTCCACACTATATGTTGAAGAAGAGTCCCTAGTGGGGCATCCTTGCCTTGTTCCTGATTCTGCTGGGAAATCTTTGAGTGTCTTCCTACTAAGTATGAGATAGCTATAGTTTATGGGTTTTGTTTTTTTTTAGACAGTCTTTATCAAGTTAAGGAAGTTCACCTTAATTTCTAATTTACTTGGAGGTTTTATTATGTACAGATGTTTGAATTTGTCAAATGCTTTTTCTGCATCTCTGGATATGATCATGTGATTTTTATTTTTTAGCCTGTTGATGTGATGGAATACTGTGGTTGATTTTTGAATGTTGAACCAGCCTTGCATACTTGAGATAAATCCCACTTGGTCTTGGTGTATAATTCTTTTTTAAAAAAAATATATTTTATTGATTTTCTACAGAGAGGAAGGGAGAGAGATAGAGAGTCAGAAACATCGATGAGAGAGAAACATCGATCAGCTGCCTCCCACACATCTCCTACTGGGGATGTGCCCGCAACCAAGGTACATGCCCTTGACCGGAATCGAACCTGGGACCCCTCAGTCTGCAGGCCGACGCTCTATCCACTGAGCCAAACAGGTTTCGGCTATTCTTTTTTTTATTTATTTGATTTGCTAATATTTTATTGAGGATATTTGCATCTATGTCCATTAGAGATATTGGTCTGAGCTTTTCTTTCTTACATTGTTTTTGTCTGATTTTGACATTAGGGTAATCCTATCCTCACAGAATTAGTTTTAGAGTTGCTTCTGTTCTCTGAAAAAGATTGTAGAGAATTGATATAATTCATTTGTTAAATGTTTTGTAGAATTCACTGGTGGACTCATATGGAGAGGGTGTTTTTATGCAAGTAATCTTTGCTAGGTTAAATTAAATGTAAGAAAAATTTACTCAGATATTAGCAGTGATGGTGTTATATAAGCAAATTTTTAAAGCTTTTTAAAAGAATTTTCATTGATTTCAAAGAGGAAGGAAGAGGGAGAGATAGAAGCATCAATGATGAGAGACAATCACTGATCGGCTGCCTCCAGCATACCCCCCACTAGGGATTGAGGCCACAACCGGGGAATGTGTCCTTGACTGGACTAGAACCCCGGGACCCTTCAGTCCACAGGCCAAAGCTCTATCCAATGAGCCAAACTAGGTAATGCTTAGCAAATTTTTTTTTTCTTTATTGAGTAAGGTATTACATATGTGTTCTTATCTCCCCCTACGCCACCCCCCCACTCCCAACCTCCGCTCATGCCCTCACCCCTCTGGTGTCTGTGTCCATTGGTTATGCTTATATGCATGCATACAAGTCATTTGGTTGATCTCTCTCCCTTACCCCTGCCCTCCCCTACCTTCCCTCTGAGGTTTGATGGTCTGACCCAGTGGTCGGCAAACTCATTAGTCAACAGAGCCAAATATCAACAGTACAACGATTGCAATTTTTTTTGAGAGCCAAATAGGTAATTGTTATTAACTTAATTAGGGTACTCCTAAGCTGGCTTTTACTAAAAAAGTCCTCAATCTGAGGGGTCGACTTCAGCGAACGTACCCCCACTTCTTCTAATGCCACTTCTTGAAAATAGACTCGTCCAGGTCGAAAAACGACTTCTGCGCATGGGCCACGAAGTTTCAATTGCACTGTATGTGTGTGCCTGCACGTGGTATTTTGTGGAAGAGCCACACTCAAGGGGCCAAAGAGCCGCATGTGGCTCACGAGCCGCGGTTTGCCGACCACTGGTCTGATCGATGCTTCTCTGTCTCTGGATCTGTTTTTGTTTGTCAGTTTATATTGTTCATTATATTCCACAAATGAGTGAGATCATGTGATATTTATCTTTCTCTGACTGGCTTATTTCGCTTAGCATAATGGCTAAGCAAATTTTTAAATAAGTGCAGTTTTAATCCAATAATTGGAGTACCTTTAATATGTATTCCAACATAGATAATCTTTTTTTCTTTTTTAATAAATGGTTTGTGTTTACTGGTATTGTTCTCTAGTCAAAGGCCATTGGGACTACACTTGTAATTGAGTAGATTACTCTTCTTGTTTCTGAAAAGAAGGAAGAAAGCACACTATTGGAAAGTGTCTCAGTAAGAAGCTGTTAGAAAGGACTTATTAGGTGACTGAATTGTATTAGGTGACTTTACGGGAGATTCAAGGAAGCAGGTTTTGTTCTAGACTGGATGTTGTCAAGAAGTGGGTAAAACAATTGAGTATCTAGTAAATATCATCCATGAGGCAGGAGGAATAAATTGGGGCTGAAGCTGTAATTGGTTAAGAAGCAGCAGCCAGTCATATTAATCAGGATTGAGCAGTTTGGTCTTTTTTTGTGATTTAGATAATGATTATATTGTCTGTGTTCACCCATGATTATAGAATGTTTTTGTTTTTGTCTTAATTCATTGACATCACAGAGCAACCTTGTCTGATATTGATGTTCTGTGAATGTGTGTTCAATAGGGATCGTTTTTCTCTTTCTCATTTTCATGATATAAACAGCAGCATGCTAGAGTGGCAAGAACCCTGAATTGGTATTCATAAGACTTGAGTAATTATCATCCTTCTAAGGTATGTCCTTGGATACGTAAACTAAAATTTCTGGGTCCTAGTGTTTCATTTACCCTGGGTAAAATTTCTGGGCTTAACTCTGTAATATGAGAAAAATGAGAGGGTTGGATTTGAAGATTTTAAAAGTTGTTCCCATTTTTTATACTCTAGAATTAAGAAGTTTGCTTTAAAACTTACAGAATTCCATTCTGAAATGTTGAATAAAATAAAACCATGAGGAATTTTTATTATTTCTTTAGATGTAACTTTGTAGTAAAGATAAAAGATGTCTGTTCTCTGTTGATGGCTCCCTGAATCTCTGGGAATAAGTTCTTGAATAAAGCTGTGTTCCTTCATTTTTCTCAATAATGCTGATAATAATACTTGCCATTTGTTGAATGGCTCTGAAACTAATAAAATAAATTCTATTTTCTTTTAATAGGAAAGATGGTATATTACCAATAATTACTTTTATTCCATTCTCCTGCAATCTTAAATCAACATGATTTATAAAATATTTTTTAGTGTATTTTATGGCTAGTTTTAAAAATGTTCAGAATTGTAGGATTATATTAACCACTAGGGTTCTTATTTTTGTCTTCCTTTTCTGTGTAACTACTTGTTGCTGATAGAACCTCACATTTTAGCAATGAGTCCTTTCAAAGTACAGTGGGGCCTTGACTTATGAGTTTAATTTGTTCTGTGACAGAGCTCCTAACTCAAATTACTCATATGTCAAATCATAAAGTGAACGAGTGAGACACGTGATGCTGGGCTGATGTTGTGGTGTTCACTGTGATGTTCGCTGAGCCAACTAGCAGTGGGGTATCTGAAGCTGGCTCGTAACCTGAATTTTAGCTCGCAACTCAAAGCAAAAAATCGGCCGAGAGACGGCTCGTATCTCGAAAAACTCGTTAGTCGGGACACTTGTAAGTCAAGGCCCCACTGTATTTCACACCCAGGTAATCTAAAAAGAGAGTAGGTATTTTGTTGGTTTGTTTGTTGTTATTTGCCTTGGTTTTCCATGGAGGGTTTGCTCTTTGTTGAAAGTCCTTGCATATCCTCTCTTCCCTAACTGATACTGTGCTGTATTGTGGTATAAAATATTTTCAGCAGAGAGCACGCCGTTATGTGAGAGTCTTCTTGGCATGATCCTCATTAAGTCCTGCTGAGTCTGCTTATGTTTCCTTTACTATGTGCGGAGGCTCCATAAATGGCTCAATCAGTGAAGAGAGCAAAATGCTGCCTGTGTGTCTGGTATGGGATGTCTTCCAAGTTGACCCATGGCCCTGCTTTATCTGTCAGCTCCCAGGACAGTTCCTAGGAGAATCACAGGCTGGATGTACACAGATGCAGTGGGAGGTTAGCCTGTTAAGTAACCAGTGAGAATCTACTTAGATTTATCCTTTTTCTTTTAACTTACAAAAACTATAAAAAAAGGAGATAATAAGAATTACATAAAGTTTTTTTTATTGAAAAAACCTACGGGCATGTGACAACTTAGTTACACTTATGTTAGAGATGGAAATATAAAGTTTAGCATAGGATTTTATCAAGTGTTAATATTTTGACACTCTTTTAGTATGTCTGGTTTAACTGGTCTCTTTTTTTGGAACAGGTTATTGACACAGAAGGTTGATATAAGATGTGGTGGCATTTATCCTTTTCTGCCTCCCAGTAAAACCCTTTTGCATTGTTTGCAAATATATTATCAGATCAACAATGATCTTGGCATTCATTACAGGGAATCAAAGATGCACGTGCTAGTTGTGTCAAAGAACTGACAATATAGCTGGAAATATAAGTTGTTAAGTATGAAAATTATAAAAATTTAGTCTTTCTAAAAGGAAATGATCATGAACCATGTTATATTTATAACTAAAGACCTGGTGCACGAAATTCATGCACGGGTAGGGTCCCTAGACCTGGCCAGTGATCAGGGCCGATCGGGGCCTTCCAGCTGCTGGCCGGGGCCTCCCTTCCCTGACTGCCGGCCCGGGCTTGCCTTCGTTCTGTGCCACCTCCTAGTGGTCAGCACACATTATAGCAAGCAATTGGTCTCCCAGTAGAACTCCTGTAGGGACAATTTGCATATTGGGCTTTTAAATATATAGAAAATATACAGATTTCTCAGAGATAATACCATCTTTTTTGAATTTTATCCTTTTCTTAAAGTGAAATATTATGTGTAGATTTCAATGTTGATGCTTTGCAGTACTTTCTAGAAAAATAAGAATAAAAACATGAATATGTGACTGGCTTCTTTCTCCATTTTAGAACATGGTTACAGAAATACAAACACACATAAGTAGAAAGTCATAGTTATAGATAAACATATTTGTATATAAATGACTTCATACAGAAAGTGGAATTTGAAGTGCATTTTAAATAATTAAGAAGATTTAAATAGGAAGGAGAGAACATAGAGCTTTTGAGGAAGAAGAACTATGTAAACAAAGACATAGCATTAGGATACTTAGTGCTAAATCTGGAAGATGTTAAGAAAACTAGCCTAGAATGAACAAGGGTATTTGGGGGAGAAACAATAAATTAAATGGGTTAGGTGAAATAGGACTAGTGTTTGGAGGGCCTTCAAAAGCTGACTTTTACAAAATAAGTATTACATTGTCTTTGCTATTCCAGTATCAAAACATATTTTTACTGTGAAAAAACAAATTTTCCCTCATCTGCCAGAGGAAATGTGGATTGTATAAATTTAGATATACAAGCCAGAAGCCAGCATAGCAAAGTAGACATGGGTAAACAATGAATTTGAGGACTTTAGTTTTAGTTACCATGAGAAATTTACTTAAGCACACTAAGTCTCAACTTTCTCTTTTGTGAACTCTGGGTTAGAGTAATAATGTCACCTTATACTATGGTGTGTTAAAATATCTCTTAAAATAATGTTTACTCTACATTAGTTATTTATTTTTTATTAAAAACACTGAAAATCTAGGTATGACTTGATAAGTGCTTGGACAGTGGAGGTTACATGCAAAAGAAATGCTTGAATCTAAAGAAATATATATATTTTTTCTTTTCCATGTTGCATAACTTCTTTCTAGTTTCATGGTTTTCTTCAAGTAGAACTTTTCCCAGCTGCACACTGGTAAGTGATCTGCAGCTGTTGCAACCCATCAGTCCAAAGCTATGCCGCTCTCTTTAACTGCAGTTCAGGGAGGCATTAGAAGTAATGGTAGGACTTGGTAACTGAAGAGCATAACAGAGAGAAAAGCATCAAAATTGGCTCTTTTCTTATTTAGAATTCCAGAAGAATAATGGTGCTATTGAAAAATATGTGTTGTATGACAGAGAAGCATTTTGTGTGGTCAAAATCAGGGAGTTCAATTTTGAACAAGATGTACTCCCTTTTGGACATATTGAGAGTTAGTTGCTGGTAAGTCATGTAAATGAAGATCTGTAGTTCGCTCCACACAGAGCCTTATCCTAAAACAGAACGGGCTGGTATTGGCACCAATTTTGAAGGAAGAAGAAGAGAAATATGTTGAAAACAAGAAAAAATATAGAAAATGGTAAAAACAAAACAAGAAATGCAGTCTTGAGGAAATACTTTTTTTTTAAAGGAAGTGATCACTGGAGTCAGTAACAGGACAGGTTGTTCAAAGAATTGAGCACTGAGTATGTTTGTTTAGAAAAATATTTTACTTAGTTAGAAAATTTTTATTTTAAAAGTGCAGTTTTATTGCCAAAGAGGCTTGGGGACTGAAGACTCAGAAAACAAAAATCCAAGTAAAACTGGATGGATAACACTTAGAATGGATCAAGGTATGGAAAAACTAGCCCAGGAATCTGAGGAAACAGGAAAATCTGGGTGGCAAGAGGGGGAGCTTATTAGAGTGTGTTTGTGTCACATGTATTGTGTGGGGAAGGTAATAGTGATTGGAGGTCCTAATAAAAGCAAAGTTAGATACTTGATAGACTGGAGAGAGAAAATAGGTTAGGATAATGATCTCAGAAATGATTCATCGTCTGTTTGTATGCTATGATATAACAACTTGTGCTTCTTAGCAGAGAAATGGTCCTGATTCTTAGCAGAACATATCAGTACCTCCCAGTTTCCCCAGCTCCTCACAGTTCCTTAAACTTCTATAATATCCCTAAAAATGTGTGCACTCCAACCGAAAAACTATTTTATGTATTTTTTAAAAGGGAAATGGGGAAAAAACAAACAAGCATGGTATCTATGATATATTTAGACGAATACACAGTTTTGAGGAACTACTAGAAAGTCAATACGTTTAAATATATGGGAGATCAAGTCATTGAACAGAATTAACATGGACATTTATTTTTTTATTTTTTATTTCTTTTTTTGCACAAAGGCAATATGAGATGGCAAAAGAGTTTTGAGATTTGAAAGAACTGGATTGAATTCTGGCCTTGCCATTTGGAGAATATTTCAAAGTCCATTTATTTCTTTAGCCTTGAAAGAGAGATTGATATCTGCTTTTATGACAAGAGTCTTCTGAGGATTTAACAGGACAATAAGACTTGTTAAAATGCTTTATCATTGCTAAAGCACTGTGCAATTTAAACGTATTAGAATTATTTTATCATTGTGATTGTTATCTAGATGACAGTGAATAAAATATTTGAGTCAAATTTGAAGACCTTGGCATTTAAAAAGTAATTCTCCTAAAGAACACACTACTAGCAATGACAATTAAAATAAAAATGGAGAGATTTGGAGAAGATGTAAGGCTTGTTGGTTGGGAAGTTCTATGTGTGAGCAAGCAAAAGATGTATTCTCCCTGCCATGTATAGAAAGAAGAGAACTAACATTTATTTGAGAAGACAATATAGTCTATGATAATTTCAGGGAAGAGTCTAATTTTAGAACATGCAACTAGAGATCAAATGAAAGTCAAGACATAATAAGTATCTATTCTTTTAGATATCTATATATATAAAAACCTAATACGCAAAGTGTCCCTTCAGGAGTTCGATTGCTCGCTATGATGTGCACTGACCATGAGGGGGCAGCACAGAATAAAAGAAGGCCAGGCCTGCAGCCGGCAGCCAGGGAAGGGAGGCCCCGGCCGGCAGCCTGCAGCCGCTAGGTACCCTACCCGTGCATGCATTTCTGCACTGGGCCTCCAGTATTACTATATTTGATAAATTAAAATAGCATAGAATAACAGTATCACCTCCATTTTCAACATGAGGAAACTAGAAGCAAAAATATTAAATAATGGCCCCAACTCATCTCATAAGTAATAAACTTTAGTTCCCTAATCCCAGTCTAGTTTTGTCATTAAAAAAAGAAAAACATAAAGTGCTTACGCTCTCTCCAGAACCACTCTGGAATCTTAAATTTTAGATAAGATTGGGTTTACATGGACTCCACAGGGTAGAATTGAGTTTCTAGGTGTGTGTTTTTTTGGTTGTTTTTTAGTTGTTATACTTCAGGTGTGTGTTTAATCTAAGTCTGGATTTATCTGAACACGTGAGATTTTTCTATGCCCAGGACATCCTGATAATTAGCTGCAGGTGGTAAATATATTGCTCTCTCTTTCTTTCTTCCTAATGCTATTCGGTTGGATATAATGAAGGTGCTATTGAATCCTGATGTTGGACTCTGGAAGCAGAGTTGAGGAAGGAAAAAAATGGCAGCAGGATTTCTCTCTTCTCTCTGATAATTGATAAGAATATTCTAATATTCTTAAACAGAATATCTCTAAATCAAGAAAAGTTTTATTTAAGTTTTGTCAAATTCTTAACAGTTGGAAAGGAGTCTATGGGAAAAATGCAAATGATCTCCTTTCAATATCCAGACAACTTCTTAGACTGAGATAAGAGAGTTGATTGAAAAAACAATATTGGGTAATAGCATAATATATACTAAGATACATTATTTCAGAAAACAAATGAGTTACATAGACAGAACAGATTTCATAAGTACTATTCAAAATAATTAAATATGCACTTCTATGTATTATTTGCTAATTAATTCAATTAAAATGAAAATATTTCAAAATATTTAGTTCTAATAAAATTATTTTTTCTCTGAGATTTTTGATACATTTATGTCATCACCATTTTTCTCAGTTTTATTATATATTTGCTTCATATTTACTTGATAGCAGACCTAACAGGAATTTTCATAATTGAGTTTTTTCTTGCAAAATAGACTTTTAATTTGTGCTAATTCAAAAATAAATGAATGAGTGACAGAGGAATATGTTTTTGCAAGTAGGAAGCAATATTGTAAATTTCCCCAAAGGAACAGTCAGCTGTGCCAGAAATGGCTAACTAATTAAAATGGAAAGATAGAGAATGCACACACCTGTTGTAAGTAATTTGCCAAGTGAGTTTTATTATCAAAAGCTGTTTTCTTGGAGTTGATACAAAGAAAATTGGTTGTTCTTGAAGATCTGGATAAATGGTCAAGTAACCCAGTATAACAACATATAGTTTTATAGATCTGCTAGAGTGTTTTTTTTTTCAAGTGACAAAAAAACCTCTCTGATTCCTCCCCTCCTAAATTCATATCTAAGAGGATATGTATTTCTAAAAATATTGATAAAATAACTCTTATTTTATTTTCTGCTTAACTCACCAAAGACATGTCAATAAAATTAGCCACCAAAATATTAAGAACCATCTGCTGAGAACCCAATAGTTCACCCAAGTGAATACAAACTAAAAGACTGAAGGAATTCAGGACTCTTTCACTTTTACTCCTAAATTCTACTAATTTTTTTGTATTTACTAATGAACTTTGATAACAAAAATTCAAAAATATAAATAAAAGAGCTCATTTTTCATTGACTTGCTTTATTTTCCTTAGTGACACATATTTTGCTTACAAACATGCATAATACATATAGAAAATGTGTATATATAAATAATGTGTACATACATGGTATATATTATACAGTAATATAATTTAGACTATTATATTATTTTGAATATTAAAATATATTAAGCATATTTATATACACACATATAATACTTATGTGCATATGTAATCCTATATAATAAAAGGCTAATATGCAAATCAATTGAATGGCAGAACAACTGGTCAGTGTGATGTGCACTGACTACCAGGTGGCAGACACTCAATGCAGGAGCTGCCTCCTGGTGGTCAGTGCGCTCCCACAGGGGGAGCACTGCTCAGCCAGAAGCCCTGAGCCAGGCTCATGGCTGGTGAGCGCAGTGGTGGTGGTGGGAACCTCTCCCGCCTCCTCAGCAGCTCTAAGGATGTTTGACTGTGGCTTAGGCCCGCTCCCAAGAGGAAGCGGGCCTAAGCCATCAGTCAGACATCCCTTGAGGGCTCTCAGGCTGTCAGAGGGATGTCTGACTGCCAGCTTAGTCCTGATCCCCCAGGGAGCGGGCCTAATCCAGCAAGTGGTCATCCCCCAGGGGTCCCAGACTGCGAGAGGGCACAGGCCGGGCTGAGGGACCCCCCCCCCCCCCCCCCCCCCCCGCCACACAC
>NW_005370994.1:2996656-2999364 GCF_000412655.1 Myotis brandtii
TATATATATATATTATTGATTTCAGAGAGAGGAAAAAAAAGGGAGAGGAGACAGAAACATCAATGATGAGAGAAAGTCAATGATTGGCTGCCTTCTGCATGGCCTTTTCTGGGTATTGAGCTCACAACCCTGACTAGGAATTGAACCATGACCTCCTGATTTATGGATCAACACTTAACCACTGAGTCCCACCAACCAAACAAATAGGCAACTTTTTTTTTAATTGGTGGGAATGGTGCTCACTTTCCCAGTAGGTGTTTCCTTTCTTTGGTATCATTACCACTTTGAATGTGCTTACTACAGAACCATCTACTACATCTCCAAAGAGAAAATGAGTGAATAATTTCATTTATGGTATATCACTGTGTTGAGTTATTTTCTTGGGCATAGTTTATTCATATATGTATCTCTATTATATAACAGTGTTTAAAATTGGTCCATTTACAAATATAATTCCATTAAAATTTTTTATAATTGCACTTTAATATGAGTTGACCCTAGGAGGTAACTAGTTATTATAAAACAAACAAAAACAAAGCTAATTAACTAATCACAAATGAATTCATAAAGTCAGCACCTTTTAACTTAATACTCTTCCATTATATAGTTTCACTTAATAATGTAATCTATTGATCATTAAGATACCCAGTGTCTGGTTAATTTCATATTTTCAAGCCTCCTATATAATAAAAGCCTAATATGCTAAGTGTTTGTCGGCTGGTCAGCTATTCAACCAATCAAAGTGTAATATGCTAATGATATGCTAAGGCCATTCAACTGCTCACTATGACAATCACTGATCACCAGGGGGGCAGACAGTTGACTGGTTGAACAGTTGCTATGGCATGCACTGACCAACAGGGGGCAGATGCTCCAACCAGTAGGTTAGCTTGCTGCTGTGGTCTGGCCTATCAGGACTGAATGAGATGAACTAGACATGCCTTGGAGCCCTCCCGTGGTCCCTCCCCAGCTGGCCAACCATTGCGTCCCTCCCCAGCCCTGATTGTGCACAGGTGGGGTCCCATGGCCTGGGCTGCACCCTATCACAATCTGGAACCCCTCAGGGGATGTCAGAGAGCCAGATTTGGCCTGAAGGTGGAACGACCAGTCGCTATGATACTCACTGACCACCAGAAGGCAGACACTCAAAGCAGCAGCTGCCCCCTGGTGGTCAGTGTGCTCCCACAGGTGGAGCACTGCTCAGTCAGAAGCCAGGCTCATGGCTGGCAAGTGCAGTGGTGGTGGCAGGAGCCTCTCCCACCTCCATGGCAGTGCTAAGGATGTTCGACTGATGGCCTAAGCCATCAGTCGGATATCCCACGAGGGCTCCCGGACTGTGAGAGGGCACAGGCCAGGCTGAGGGACTGCGGGACTGCCCCCCAGTGCCCGAATCTTATGCACTGGGCCCCTAGCAATGTAATATGTACATAATATATATATATATATATGAATGATATATTTTAATACTGATACTGTTTAATTATTAATTTTATTTAATATTAAATTGATGTAATGTTAATTTTAATAAATGTATATTTTATTTTAGTTTTTATTATAAACTATCTAATTATTTGAACAGCCAATATCTATTTAGAATAATATTGCTTAAATGACATTTTAGGTTAATGATAATTAAAAATGGCTGAGAAGATAATTTGAATGTAACTGAAAAGCTTTTAGGCAACTTAGCATTAAAAGTGTATCTCTCCTTACTCATTAAAAAAGAAAGGAAGAAAGACACCAGGTTTGTCTTCTAGAACTAGTCATTATTCAAATAGAATACCTGAAGTTCCAATTTTTAACTTTATTCAAAGCAATCTATTAAATCTCCCCAACTCATTTGGTAAAAGTAAGAATATAGTACACATTATTGTTGAACTTAATTGCCCCTACCCACTGCACACAGAAAGCTAGTAGATTTAATTCGCACAAATACTTTTGATTGCAGAAAAAGGGAAGCAAACCAACATTTACTGTTTACCTGATGTTATTGCCTAAAAACAACTGTGTGAAGTACATATTATTTTATACACAAAAATAGAACATCTGAGATTCACTACAATTTTATGATTTTTTATAAAGCTATTAATTAGCAAATCCATTAGCAAATCTATCGTCTGAGCCTAGAATTCCAAAGAATAAACTTTGAAGTACGGGGCTTGAATTTTCATCCTGAGAAATAGGAAATCTCTCAGAACTCCAATGACAGTTTGTACCTCTTGTACTACAACTTAACACATTTCATATTGTGGTGTGGTCGGATGTCCACATTGTCCATCTCACACTACATAACCTCCTCAAAAGAGGGAGCTGACCTTACCCTTTCTGTTTCTCATGGACACTAATAATAGACCATGACAATGTGTTTTAAAGTTTATCAATAACAGTAACAATAATGTCTGTCTTTTTAAATGTTCAGGAGATATTTGTTAAGTAATTTATGAAAGTTATCTGTTGACACACACAAAAAAAAGAGGAGGCAGGAAGGAAGGCAAGAAGAAATAAAAGAAGGAAGGAAACAAAAGAAGAAGGAGTAACTCCTGGTTAGAATTGCTTTTTAAACAAGAGGCTTTGATTTAAGAGATAAGTGTCCTCCTCCTATTTTCAAACCTTTACCAGTATCTTAAGTCCACTGGCAATAGAAACACCAAGTAACCACACACCAAACAACAGCTTTCATCAACAAGGCGATAGCTTTCTCCTGAGGT
>NW_005370994.1:2999627-3016026 GCF_000412655.1 Myotis brandtii
ATGTAAATTTTAATTTATTTAAATTTTATTTTAGTTTTTATTATAAACTATCTAATTATTTGAACAGCCAATATCTATTTAGAATAATATTGCTTAAATGACATTTTGGGTTAATGATAATTAAAAATGGCTGAGAAGATAATTTGAATGTAACTGAAAAGCTTTTAGGCAACTTAGCATTAAAAGTGTATCTCTCCTTACTCATTAAAAAAAGAAAGGAAGAAAGACACCAGGTTTGTCTTCTAAAACTAGTCATTATTCAAATAGAATACCTGAAGTTCCAATTTTTAACTTTATTCAAAGCAATCTATTAAATCTCCCCAACTCATTTGGTAAAAGTAAGAATATAGTACACATTATTGTTGAACTTAATTGCCCCTACCCACTGCACACAGAAAGCTAGTAGATTTAATTCGCACAAATGCTTTTGATTGCAGAAAAAGGGAAGCAAACCAACATTTACTGTTTACCTGATGTTATTGCCTAAAAACAACTGTGTAAAGTACATATTATTTTATACACAAAAATAGAACATCTGAGATTCACTACAATTTTATGATTTTTTATAAAGCTATTAATTAGCAAATCCATTAGCAAATCTATCGTCTGAGCCTAGAATTCCAAAGAATAAACTTTGAAGTACGGGGCTTGAATTTTCATTCTGAGAAATAGGAAATCTCTCAGAACTCCAATGACAGTTTGTACCTCTTGTACTACAACTTAACACATTTCATATTGTGGTGTGGTCGGATGTCCACATTGTCCATCTCACACTACATAACCTCCTCAAAAGAGGGAGCTGACCTTACCCTTTCTGTTTCTCATGGACACTAATAATAGACCATGACAATGTGTTTTAAAGTTTATCAATAACAGTAACAATAATGTCTGTCTTTTTAAATGTTCAGGAGATATTTGTTAAGTAATTTATGAAAGTTATCTGTTGACACACACAAAAAAAAGAGGAGGCAGGAAGGAAGGCAAGAAGAAATAAAAGAAGGAAGGAAACAAAAGAAGAAGGAGTAACTCCTGGTTAGAATTGCTTTTTAAACAAGAGGCTTTGATTTAAGAGATAAGTGTCCTCCTCCTATTTTCAAACCTTTACCAGTATCTTAAGTCCGCTGGCAATAGAAACACCAAGTAACCACACACCAAACAACAGCTTTCATCAACAAGGCGATAGCTTTCTCCTGAGGTTTAAGCAATTAAAGATCTATGTGGGAGGCACTGCTTTGCCAACATGGAAGTCTTCTGCCTCGGTGCCTCTCCTGCACATCCAGTCCCTCAACATGTGTCCCATTGATCTACGAGAGCAGCAATTCATTCCAGGTGTCTCTTTGGACAAAGGCATATTCCTGGCTTGTTTGTGCAATCGCATGTTTTCTAACAAGTGTCATTACTTTCCACATTCAAAAGAAGTGCATTTACCTATCAAAAATGCAATGTGCTATGAATTCAAGTTTTCTCTAGCAAATATTTGCTCCAACTCTCCAGTGTCTCTCAGAGGCTTGCTTACCTGTGTGACATTGGACAAATCTTTCAGCCTGAGTTTTCTCTTTTATTTATTTACTAGAGGCCTGGTGCACGAAATTTGTGCATGGGGGCGTGTCCCTCGGCCTAGACCAGTGATTGCGAACGTTTTGAGCTCGGCGTGTCAGCATTTTGAAAAACCCTAACTTAACTCTGGTGCCGTGTCACATATAGAAATTTTTTGATATTTGCAACCATAGTAAAACAAAGACTTATATTTTTGATATTTATTTTATATATTTAAATGCCATTTAACAAAGAAAAATCAACCAAAAAAAAGGAGTTTGCGTGTCACCTCTGACACACGTGTCATAGGTTCACCATCACTGGCTTATAGGGTAGAGGGCCTGCAGAGTTAGACCTCTAGGATGGTCACACTGCCTGTGACAGCCATGGGACTCATACCTTCTGCCTTCTCTTCCCAGTGCAGGGAAAGCTGTAAGCTCTAGTGAGCATTAGGGCTCATCACTCTGAAGCCCTACCAGTGGGGATAAGATGGCCGGTAACTCCAACCTTAGCCCTGGATTGAGAATGTGTGGACACAATATGTGTAAGGAAGAGACAGATGGTCCTGACCTTCGCTGCTGGAGGCCCATTTAGTCCTGATAAGAAGCCGTTTTCCATGATATCTCTTTGGGGACTCGGCAACAGGTGTGGGGTGCGATTGCTTGGCTGGCCTGGGCCTCCCTCTGCAGGGCGATCGCTGGCCGGCGCTGCACACCTGCCACAGTGTCACTGGCCAGTGGCCTGGGCCTCCCTCTGTGGGCGATCAATCACAGGGCCCCCAGATGGATTGCCACACAGAGGGAGGCCCCAGCCACCCACCACAGCATCACTGGCCAGGTAGCCTGGGCCTCCCTCTTTGGGGTGATCGTGGAACCTCCACTCCCCGATTGATCACCCTACCGGCCAGTGACCTGGGCCTTCCTCTTTGGGGTGATCAATAACAGAGCCCCCCATTAGTTGCCCCACAGAAGGTGGCCTGGTCCTCCCTCTGCAGGGCGATCGATTATGGGGTGATGGCAGGGCCTCCCGACCATTTGCATCACAGCTGCCTTGGCTGGCCTGGCGCCAGAGCATATCGTACTGTGATTGTCTGGAAGGTCGTCCAGAAGGGAGTTCTGATGTTTAGTTCGGTCTATTTGCATATTGTACTTTTTTCATTATAGATTTTTAAAAAAATAATTTATTTTTCCATTAGAGTTGATATACAATATTATTAGTTTTAGGTGTACAACATAGTGACTGGACATTTATATACTTACTAGAGACCCGGTGCATGAGATTCATGCACTGGGTGGTGGGTCCCTCAGCCCGGCCTGCACCCTCTTGCAGTCCAGGACCCCTCAAGGGATGTAGCCAGCAGTCAGGCATCCCTCTTGCAGTCTGGGGCTCTTGCAGTCCAGGACCCCTCGCTCCTTACCACCCACCTGCAGCAGAGGTGGGAGAGGCTCCCGCCACCACCAGTGTGCTCGCCAGCCATGAGCCCAGCTTCTGGCAGAGCGGTGCCCCCCTGTGGGAGTGCACTGACCACCAGGGGGCAGCTCCTGCATTTAGCATCTGCCCCCTGGTGGTCAGTACATGTCATAGCGACCGGTTGTTCTGCCATATGGTCAATCTGCATATTATGCTTTTATTATAAAGGATGAAGTGATCTCCCCAAGAAATGTAGTACCTGTCTTTTAAATGTGAATAATAATTCTGCTTTTATTGCCTTATGAAGATACTAGTGTGGGGAAAGTGAAATAAAATACTGCAGAAGACAGAAATATATTTGTAAGATCCTAGAAGGAGGTAGAGTCAGATAGGTAGGCCCCCCCCTCAAGGACACTGCATAGTGACAAATCCTCAGTACTGTAGCATGTGTATAGCTACTCTCTTAGCCTAAATTGTTAGGAAGAAATCTAATAATAAAACATCTAAGAGAGAATATATTAAAAAAATAGAGTACCAAAAACAAGAAAGAAAATATTTGCATCATTTCCCCCCACCAGTTGGACATGAGCTTTGATGAAAAGAATGTAGCCTTCCAATGTCTCTTCTCTCTCCAGTGTATCTCCTATTGATTATCTGAAGAATCACTGGTATCATTCCTTGTTCCATCTGGACCCAAGGAAATAGATATTTAAATATTATTTTCTTAAGTAATAGGAATTTCTAGGAATTTGAGGCTATTGTAATATATAAAGAAATTTCATATGAAGTATTAAAATGTCTGCATCTGGTTTAATGCCTAGAAAATGGCCTAAACCAGTGGTCGGCAAACTCATTAGTCAACAGAGCCAAATATCAACAGTACAATGATTGAAATTTCTTTTGAGAGCCAGATTCTTTAAACTTAAACTATATGGGTAGGTAGTACATTGTTAGCTTAATTAGTGTACTCCTAAGGCTTAGGAAGAGCCACACTCAAGGGGCCAAAGAGCTGCATGTGGCTCTCGAGCCGCAGTTTGCCAACCACAGGCCTAAATCATCTGATTCACCTCAATATTTTGTTGTTCCTTTAGTTAGACTTACCATTTGGATGGGCAGGCAAGCAGCACAGTTGCAAAAAGGAATAATACTTTCCAATATTTGACCTCTAAAATACATATGATTTTAGTTTGAGAAAATATTTCATGTCACATATTTTATTGTGATGATTTTGATTTTAAGAAAGATTAATTATAAAAATAGAAATTGATCATTTTGAATTAATGGGGTTTCTTAGTGATTTTAGTTTTTCTACTGGCGAGTTACAGGCATATTAGATACCCTAAAGGCAATTTCTTCCAGTATGTCAGTGCAAGTAGTTGTATGATTTCAAAGAAAAAAACAAAGAAAACTTTTTTCAATTAAAAAAATAAATTAATGCAACTAAAATTCAATAATTTATAACTAATAAACAAAAAATGAGTTAATAGTGAGAATACTCAGAAAGGATTTTTTTTAAAAGATGAATTAAATATGTCTGTAAGGGTAAACTCAAACTAAGAACCTGTTTAATCTTAATTCAATCATTTGCAGCATATTTTTAGAGGTAAAGTACTAGTAAATCCTCACATTCTGCTGTCCTAGACCAACAATTTTCAACCAGTGTACCATCTCACATAGGTTGGTGTGCCCCCAAACATTTTAAAACATGCAATATCTGACTGTTTTAGTCAGGGGCACTGACCTCTTTTCCCTTAGCTTGTCAAATAAAAAAAGACAATAACAAACACAACAAAAGCCACCCAGTGTGAATGAATGAAAATTAAACCTATTTTTTTATCAGATCAACAAAAAATATATTTTTTTGGTGTGCCACTGAATTTTAGTACTTACTTTGTGCCATGAGAATGTAAAAGATTGAAAATTGCGGTCCTAGACTAACATACTATATTGGGGGATTTCATAACCCCTGTTCTCCAAGGTCCTAGCTAAAAGATCAGTTTCCTGTGCTCTCAGAAATCAAAATTTTGCTTAGACCAAGAGCTAAAAAGCTGATACGTTGCTTCTTATTATCTTTTATGCTTCAATTTATCTCTTTAAAGAAAAATGGCACATCTTTTTGGTCTCAGGCTACATCAAACCTAAGGACTTCCCACCTCAGGGTGGGGTGAGATCCATCTCAGAAGGCAAGTGGTAGGACACAAGGAAAGGTGACACCTACAGCATGAATTTTTAAGCACTCCCTGGTTTAGAAGCATGCCAATGGGATAAAAAGATTGAAAAGACCCTGAAGTTAAGTTCAGAAAGGAGAAAAAAAATAGTCTTAAAATGAACATTTTCTTTGGGTAATAGAAACTATAATAATTTCAGGTATTGCATAGTATTAAAATGGTATAAATATCTTACAGTTTATTTTTCTTGGAAATAGAGTTATATAAAAAGTTTAGCATTAATGATGTTAACATTTGTTGGTTTGTTATTATATAGTCTACTCTTTATTCATTAAAATTATCTATTGACTATTTACTGTAAGAATAACAGCTGATATTTTATTTTATGCTCACTATGTTCCAGGCATTGTTCTAAGCATTTTTTTAAAAAAATGAATCGGCTCATTCTGTCCTCTTAATAATCTGAGATCTGTATGTTTTTTAACATCATTTTTTGCACATAAGGAAACTGAGGCAGAAGAAAATAATTAGTTTTAAAGCATAATGTAGTTAAGAATGTAGTTGAAATTCTAATCTAAGCAGTCTGGCTCCAAAGTCCACCACTTCTTTTGTTATAGGAACAGTGGTAGATGACATGCTGGCTCTACTTTCAAAGAGCCTAAGCCAGGGGTGGGCAACCTTTTTGTGAGTGCGTGCCAAAACCAGCAAAATCTCTGACTCAAAATTCTTCTGCGTGCCAACCCTAATTTTTTGAGAACATGTTACGCCTACTTGATATCTCTTAAGGTGTACATATGTGAAGAACCTTGAAGAAATAATAAAATTCATTCAAGCGACAAAAACACAGTATATGATGATGAAAAATACATTTATTTTTTAATGTATACATGTACACTGATAGTCCGACAGAAAACTTTATGACTCCGTTTGATATTATCAGTGGGACTTCTGCTGCTGCATCACTGATGACAGAGATTTTACATCAGGTTTATATTTCATGACCTTCAGAGCTATGCACGAGCTACTACTTTCATCCGTCAGGCTACTCCTATTACGAGACTTAACAAAATTCATCACTGAGAACAAAGATTCACAAGCATATGTGGATGAAACCAAAATGTCATTTTCTAGCAATCACAGTGAAAACTCAGGGGAAAATGTCACAAATCTCTATATAATGGATTAGCGGATGTAGGAAATAGTAGAAAATCATTTCCTGAGTCTTGAAAGAAAAGTAGGTGACGGGGAGGAAGGGCACATAGGGAAAGGTCGAAAGAAATGAGCACTAAGAAGAAATCAAGAAGTCTGATGCAGCATGAGATAGACATGTCTGAGAATAGCAGTACTTCAATTTGCTGGGTCATGGAAGGTGGGATGGACATCTATTTCAAGGTAGAATCTCAACCTGTGGAAAAGAAAACCACTAAAGGAAAAAAAAACAACAGATGAAATATTGTTTATTTTTCTTCTATGAAAATCCACAGCCAATCACAAACTCTTTTACAAAAAGAAAAAGGAGTTTTACTAAAATATGAGCCCTTAGCAATAGATACTACTATGGAGTCACTCTTTCTAATCCATAATTTATTCAATCACTTATTCATTCATTTCGTTATTTACACTTTCCAAATGACTAGGGATCACCCATTATGTTCAAGTCAGTGTGGTAGGAACCTTAAGAGAAACAGAGGTGGATGATGGATAGGATCTGCCTTGTAGACACTGCAAGACCTTTTGACACAGCTGTGGCACACTGACCAGTATCCATTCTGATTGGTTGGCCCCCATGGGAAACTGATTGTTAAGTATCAGTCCTACTTGTAGGTAAATTGGCTTATACAGTGGGATGCTAACATCTCTCCTCAAAATATAATAATGGGCTATATGTATACTTTTAAGAATTATGAATCAAGTTGTTAAATAAAACATCATTGAACATACTTAGTATTAGAAATGTACAATTAAATATGTTATATTCAAAAGAAAGATAATAAACACTCAAAACTCATAATTTTTAAAATATATTTTCTGTAGACACTGCAAGACCTTTTGACACAGCTGTGGCATACTGACCAGTATCCATTCTGATTGGTCGGCCCCCATGGGAAACTGATTAAGTATTTTGAATGTCAGTCCTACTTGTAGGTAAATTGGCTTATACAGAGGGATGCTAACGTCTGCCCTCAAAATATAATAATGGGCTATATGTATATTTTTAAGAATTATGAATCAGGTTGCTAAATAAAACATTATTGAACATAATCAGTATTAGAAATGTACAATTAAATATGTTATGTTCAAAAGAAAGATAAACACTCAAAACTCATAATTTTTAAAATATATTTTACCATCTTCTATGCTCTTGAAGTTATTATCAGTTATATCTGTAATTGCATTTAGTCATATATCGCTTTCCAACTTCACATTCAATGCTCAGTTTGAGATCTAAAAATTGCTATGCTAGGAATATTTACATCATGAAAATCATCAAATCTATAAATCAGGATTTTGTTTTTCCCCCAGGGATCTGGTTGTTGAACATTTACCAGCACACCACAGCTCATTCATAAAATGTCAGTACAAAGTGTACCACCATGTGTTCTTACCGCCCCAACAGGGGTTTAGCCCAGCCCCTCCCCATAAATTAAAGGCTCAGACTGCTCTCCATCTACTAGTAACATCAGCAAGTCTAAAATAACCTCTACCTCCCACCCTACCATATATTCTTAGTTTTCTGGCCCAGCAGTTCTCAGCCCTGGTTGCAGATTGGAATCATCTAATGAGCGTGAAAATGTTTCCAATGCCTGAGTCTATCTCTATTTGTATCAGATTATCTACCAGTGAGAACTGGGCAACCATGTTTTTAAAAATATGTGTATTTCCAAGGTGATTGCATTTGTGCAGCCAAGGCTGAGAAACTGCACCAGAACTCACAAGTCATAGGAGTGTTGCTAGCATGAGTCATGTTTTGTTGCTAGGAGAGAATAGATGTCACCTTCCACAAAGTAAGCATGGGGGAGAAGCAGGTGGCTGCTAGAAAGAAAACCAGGGGTCAAGCTTTAAAAACAGCGGTGAGATCAGGGTTTTCTGCTTACTGTCCCATCAACCTCACTTCCCTCAGCCGGAAATAATGCCCTTTCACAGCACCTCTTTGTTCAAGTTCCTGCCCACTGATGCTCCCTAGGCCGGAAACTTAATAAGGACAACCAGGTCAGAAATCATTTTGTGGCCTGTTTCCTCAAAGACTTATCATCTTTCTTTGCTTCTTTCCAGGGAATCTATTTTAAGCCTTTAAAACACAAAAGAAACTAGTTTTATCCCATTCATCAGGGGCCCCCTACTCTGGTCCTCTCATTTCTAAAGAAAGCTACCTTTAGTCATTCCAAGGCACTGGCCTTTTGTTCTTTCTAAGGGGAAATGTTTTTGGTGAAACCCAGAAAGCTTTATGAACTTTTTTCTTCTTTGGAATAAAATAACACAAACTAATCTTTATAAGGAGAGTTTTTCACAAGGTAGAAAACATAAAAGAGACATATTTATGTGTCTGTGTCTCTCCACCTTCAGACCACCATTCACACTGCCATACTAGTTTCTTTCTTATGCATACACATATCACCACTAAAAAAAAAATCTGTCTCCTTGGGTGCACAAACTCTAAGGAGACCCTCATATCCCTGCACCTGGTGTTTACAATGTTATCTAATCCTATCCCCTTGAGTGTTGGTGACTTACTTTTAACAAATAGAATGTGGCAAAAGTGATGAGATGTCATACTTGTAATTACATTATCTATAATAATAAAAGGGTACTATGCTAATTAGACTGGACAGCCGAATGACCTTCCTGATGTCATTCCGGAAGTCCTTCCGACAAAGCCGCGGTGGCGGCGGCTGAGGCAGAGGCAGTTAGGGGCGATCAGGCAGGCCGGCAGAGTGGTTAAGGGTGATCAGGCAGGCAGGCAGAGGTGGTTAGGGGCAATCAGGAAGGCAGTCGAGTGGTTAGGGGTGATCAGGCAGGCAGGTGAGTGGTTATGGGTGATCAGGCAGGCAGGCAGAGGTGGTTAGGGGCAATCAGGAAGGCAGTCGAGTGGTTAGGGGTGATCAGGCAGGCAGGTGAGTGGTTATGGGTGATCAGGCAGGCAGGCAGAGGCGGTTAGGGGCAATCAGGCATGCAGGCGAGCGGTTAGGAGCCAGCAGTCCTGGATTATGAGAGGATCAGGCCTAAACCGGCAGTCAGACATCCCCTGAGGGGTCCTGAATTGCAAGAGGGTGTAGACCAGGCTGAGACCCCCCCCCACCCCATGCACGAATTTCATGTACTGGGCCTCTAGTATTACTTAAAACTCCACCATGCTAGTGGACTTGCTGTCATCTCCCTCTCTCTCCTTGTGCATTTTGAAGAGTCAAAGGACTGAATGCTGCCAACAACCACCCATGTGGGAAAACATCTGCTACCCTTGGTGAAGTCTCCAGATGAAAATCCATCCCTAGTTGACACATTGCAGCCTTTTAAGACTCTAAGCAGAGGATCCAGCTAAACCATGAACATGGTGGACAGAAAGATATGAGGAGAGCAAGGACACTGAGCCAGGTACAGAAGGTCATCAGGGCAGAAGCTCCAGGTGCCTAGCAATGGGCAAAACTGAGAAAACAAGGACCTCACCTTAGGGCAGTGGTCGGCAAACTCATTAGTCAACAGAGCCAAATATCAACAGTACAACGATTGAAATTTCTTTTGAGAGCCAAATTTTTTAAACTTAAACTATATAGGTAGGTACATTGTTATTAACTTAATTAGGGTACTCCTAAGGCTTAGGAAGAGCCACACTCAAGGGGCCAAAGAGCCGCATGTGGCTCGAGAGCTGCAGTTTGCCAACCATGGCCCTAGGGTAACTTTTCCTCTCCTAGCATATGGCTGGTCATGTGGTTTAGACCCCTAACCTTTCCTCTCTAGAGATTCAGTTGTATTTCAGCTCCAGGCCCAGAAAATTAGCAAAACCAGAAAAGCTGCATTGATTAATGACCCCCTTTCCTTGTGCTGATCAATCAGTGGTGAGACCATGACCCTAAAAGGACACACCTGTAAAGCTGATCAATATTTAATTGAGACCTACCCTAAAATCCCTGCCCTTCACAGCCCTAGGATGGAAGACCCAGACTGTCCTTCCTGGGAGCATGCCTGAGCCTTTCCCCTCCCTCTCCGTTCTCTCCTAGGCACATTACATTTACCTTCCTACCTCCTAAGCTTCAAGGGCTCTTCTTTTGTCTCTGTAACTTGTTTTCTGAGCCCATTTTTTCTAACACTCACTTCCTCTACCTCTGTGACTCTCTAAATAAACTTGCTCTCACAGTTTGAGTCTTACCTCTGAATTCTTTCCTAGCCAGAACTCTAGTTCTGAGGTTGCTGAACTGAGGTCTGGCCTGACCTCACTGGTCTAACACCTGGTGCCCTTCTCACCTCTGCCAACACATAGATTTCTGACATAATATATAAACGTTACTTTAACCTACTAAGTTCGTAGTGATTTGTTATTCAGCATAGAAAACTAATACAGCCACCTTTAAAATAATAATAATGTCCAGCTCTTCAATATGACATCTAAAGTTCTAAATGGTTGACCCTAACATCTCTTTCTACTTCCTCTCCTGCCAGTCAACTGATCCAAGGACCTACAAAAAGTCCTGTGTACATTTACACTCAACTTCAATTCCCTTGCTCACATTCTCCCCTGTGCTTGGAATGACCTTCCCATTTAACATAGAAAGCAACCATTTTCCTTTGAAAACCAAATATAATAACCAACTCTGTGCTATCCATAAAAGCACCTGCCACCCAATGGCCCCTCAAGGTCAACTTTACTCCTTTTTTTATTTGCTTATTTATTCTTATAACAGTTTCTCCATACCCACCTAATTGTGCTGATCATGCTGTCTCAGGGTCAATTTTTGTTTTTCTGTTTGTTTCTTACTATATTGTGAGTTCCCTGAAAATGAGCACTTTGTATTATTTATCTTTACATCCCCAGAACCTGGAGTAGTGATTTGACATGTATCTGGCATCCAGTATATGTTGCTAAGTTGAATCAAACTGAATTGGAATTCCCATAGTATAGAATTTCAGTGTTTGGCACATCATAGGCACAATCAGTTTTTAATTACTGTGCATAATTACTTATATTTGTATAACATTATCTAAGCTGGAAAAGAATCATTGTAGACAGTAGGCTGCTTTAATAAGATAGTGGCAATTCAGGCTACAGAATTACCTAATGGATTTTGCTGATAACATTTAGAGGCTGGCAATTCCATTTCACAATTATATGATGCTTAAAGAAGATTTAAATAACGACATAGAATCATAACCTTATGATGAAGAAGAAAATGAGCCAACTTAAAATCTGACAGAGAAATGTATATAATTGTTTTTTAAAATAAGGCTATCTATTGAGAATCAAACCAAAGAAATGAAAAGCTCACTTTCAATTAATCATATAACTTAGTGTTCTGCAATGGACTAGCTACCAAAGTACTGTAGGGTTAAGGGTAGGTTACCCTTAGAATGACTTGGCAGTATAATAATGTAATATAAATTCATTGCAGGAAGTGAAAGTAGACTCTAGGGAAGAGGATATAATTCTATCAGTATATCAAGATGTTAGACATAATAATGAAAATCATGTAAAGACTAAAGGCTAATATATTTGAACCATGGGTGTTGATCTCTCCAAGTTATAAGAAATTTTTCATTGAAAGTAAAGTAAAAGAATGACATAATCAATATACCATTTTAATATCTGGGCAAATCTCATCTCAAGGATTGTAAATCATTTTTACAAACAAAGTAAGGTATGGCTAGCACCTCCCAGAATTTTGCTAAGTCTTCATTCTCTAAATTTTCAATCATATTTCCCCATTTCTGTTGGAAGTTCTATAGTACCAATTAACATCAGCATAAGCTTTGCTGAGGTAGAAAACTCTAAAATGCTTGCTATTTTTCTGAGAGGATTATCTCTCTGCTTTAATTCTGGAATGAACACAGAGACTCCTATTGATTCTAAAGCCTCAGCCAAAATAAGCACTTCTGAGTCCCTTAACTTGCTGGATGTATTATTGTGGGCAAGTTTTAAAAGACTTTAAATTTCATCATTCTGATATGAAATATAATAATAATTACTTCCTATACTGTGGCTATTAATGGACACCTGATAGCTTAGCTTGAATATGAAATAAGCCTAACATAGTCTCGGAAGTAGTAGATGCTCCAAATATACTAGTATCTGCTCGATCTTTCTTCCTTGGATACTAGGTACTTGAGAGAATTGCATTGACATTGGAGTTTACTACTAAAACCAAAAATTTATAAAAGTCTTGGCCTCAAATGTTCAGGGTAACCCTGCTCCCACGCATGCAGCATAGCGCTGAGCTGTCTTTTTTTTTTAATTTCTTTTAAAATAAAATATCTTTATTGTTGAAGGTATTACAGATGTCCCCTTTGGGTTTTTTTGTAGTTGTTTTTATTCTATTGACTCTCTGTATCCTATACCCGCCCCTCCCAAGCATTCACCACACTATTGTCTGTATCCATAGTTGCATAAAATTTCCCTGTTAAATCACTCCCCAGCCACCCACTCACCCCTGCCTCCCCTCTGAAATTCTTCAGTCTGCTCCAAACTTCTATGTCTGTGGATCTATTTTTGTTCATCAGTTTATTTTGTTCATTAGATTCCATATATGAGTGAGATCATGTGAGACTTATCTTTCTCTGACTGGTTTATTTCGCTCAGCATAATACTCTCTACTTCTGTTTACATTTATTTTTTGGGACTGATGGAGTACTGGGAAAATGCTTTTGTTTTGTTATTTTGTTTCCAAGTGACTTGAAGGTGCTAGTAAAAATTTAACCTGAGTACAATATTGCTAATTTTGTAACTGGCACCAGGTTAAAATAAGAAGTTCTCTCATTTCTATTTTTATTTCTTTCTAGGTATGTATCTCTCTACTAAACTTGTAGAAAGCTAACTGGGTCAAACACAACAAAGAATCTCTAAACACTGCACGATTTGATGCTGAGTGTGATTTTTATTTGAACCAGTGACCCAGAAGTGACAATTTTGTGTGTGCCAAGAACTCTTTATCATCAAACACAAAATAAAATAACACTAAAGGAGTGTATTCTTTTGCACTCCTTCAAGGAACAGAGGATACAGAAGATAACAGTCAGTTTAATTCAATTTCTTATTTTTTTTAAAAAAAACACCACAAAAATATTGAGTTTTGTATTTTAAAATTTGTAACATTTTTATTTAAAGATTTATTTTTGGATTAGAAAAATAATAATTCCATGTTCAGCTCTTTTCTGTCCTCATTGAAGACAGTCAGATTATGACATCTCATTCACTTAGTTATCACTGAATTGCTCTACCGAAAGTATAAAATTTTTAAAACTTATAAAATTCAGCTACTTAACCTATGCCAGTATATTTAATCAGCTTTGGCTTTATTAATGATTTTAATGATATTTTAAGTGAATTTTAAATTAAAAATTAATGATAAATTAATGAGAATTAATTATTCTTGAGTGAGGTTTTTGACATATTCCAGAGTAGAAAAAAAGAGCACAGGATTTATCTCACTTGACTTGGCATCATGAAAAATAGAGAAAGAACATTCCATTTAAATTGAGAAGACCTTGGTTATTCCACCTCCACCATTATAGTCTGTGAGCTTTTGGTCAAGCCACATATATTTTGTAAAAACTTGCATGTTAATTTCAGCCCTGTCTACCTCACATGATTCCTGAGGTATATGAATACACTGTAAATTGCAATGTGTATAAAAGTTAAATGATTATATATGAGATTCAAATTACATTTGTTATCATGTATTTTAACAATTAAATATTTATTTCACAAGTTGAAATCCAACTAGATATCTGTAGAGCACAATCGGTATGTAAACTTATTTGGTAGATTTGCTTTATCTATACAAATGTACTCTTCATAAGTGCCATCTTTACCATTCATTGCAGAAGAGTAAATATACAAAGACTATGAAATATTACATGGTACCTAACCAATATTTTGTATCTGTTGCTTTATTTTTCATTCCTATTATTTATTTTGCATTTGCTTTTACTTTTATAATTTGTAAATCCATAAATCCATTAACAATCAATGGTGGAGATATATATATATCCTAGAGCTAATAGAATGATACTGGGGAAGCACTATAACCTTCAAATATAATACAATATTTGTACTATTGCAGTAATGATAAAAACACATTGACATAATAATTTCACAGTGTACAGAGTACTTGAATTTAGTCTTTATAATCACTCTTCTAAATTAAGTTGAAACAGAAAAAAATATATTAATTACTTAGGGTCAATCAATTATTTTATAGCTTGATAACCATGTTTTTAATCTACCTTTGGGTTAGTAAAATCTCAAGTATTCATTTGTTAGTCTACAGTAGACCACAAACTTAACTTGAGCTATTAACTTGATAAAAATTAGCCAATATATTGTAATACCAAGAACTGATAAACAATATTCACTGAAAGCATGAGTTATTCATAAACAATCTATAGTATCTCATTTTCTAAAGTCTCCGTAGTACTTTGAAATTCATTGATGTTTTTCAATAAAAATGTATTAAGAACATAGCAGTTTGCTAGTTACTTGAGAGGACATAAAGATAATCTATTATGAAATAATATATTTTAGCTGATTCAAAATAAAAAATATATTGAAACTCCTTAACTCAAGGTAGTATGAGCTAAGTACCAAAATAAATAGTTTAGACAAAAATATCATAAAATGGTATGATAGAAGCCTACATTTTACCCCTGTCAGGTAATTGCAAAAATATATTATCATATATGCTTCTAACTATGCATAAGACTAGATTTTAACAGATTACATCTTACAGAAAGTCATCTGTAATTCATCTGTTTGTTTATTTTTTCTCTCTACCATGATTCTTTATACATAAGTGCATCAGGATTCCATCATTGGAAACCACAGCTCTCGGTGGCTAATTGGGTAGAATGAAAGGTTTTGGAAGGTTTAATAATGTGGACATAATTTATATTGGGTAGGATTTTGGTGAATCGGAAAGAGTGGGTGAGACATTCTGCAAACAAGTTCTACTTTTACAAAATTATGTAAATAGTGAGGATAAGTAACTTGCTCAATGTTGATATCTTATAGGCTTACCCCACCCCCAATCCAGAGAGAGAGATGGCCTCAGACAGTAAAGAATCTTTTGTTAAATGAAAACAACTTGTGTAGGAAACTATACAACTAAGTATATAAGGCTACCAACTTGGTAAAATATTGAGGAATCTGATCAATGCTAGAAACTACTCTTAATCCATGCTGAGTGCCTATAACCACAAAGTTTGGACTGAAGACCTTGACCAAACCAGAGGAGAGATTGTCACTCCAGACATAAATGATGTGTTGACAGAATAGTGTTGAATTATCATGAGAAGATTTCTCTCTAGTTCCTGATTACATCAGGGAAGAAACTGACACTTCCCATCTATTGTAAATTATGAAGCTGTGACATTCAGCCATATCAAATCACCATGTGCTGCCACAGAATGCAATAGGCATTGGATAGCATGCATCTGCTCTAACTCCTTAAGTCCTCCCACCCCACCAATAAACACTATTCCAGTACTGTTATTGGTGTTTCCTAGTCATGTAACTTTTTTTGTTTAATTGATAGTAATAGTAATATATACTTAAGGAACTGATGGAAAATTTATTTTTGAGCACAGATTTCATGTTTGGAGAAAAAGAGAGAAAAGTTTGCATATAAAATGATGCAATAGCAATTGTTTATTATAAATTTGGGCTACAGATTCATGTATGGATCAGCTTGTTATGCAATATCATGGTTGCAACTCTTATAGCACTTTATTCAATACTAAACTTTAACACAGAACATTTTTCTTCCAATTCTTGGAGTGGGGATGAAGGGTATTTATGATGGGATTCCAGCTTTATAAGAGGTATCATTATGAAGTCACTATGTAATGTGTGCCCTAGTCGGTTCCTTCTTATTCCTACTATTTTTAATTCATTAAAAGTGAAATGTAAACCCCACCCATGTGTCCTGGTAGGGGGTATGCAGGAAGCAGCTAATCAATGATTTTGTCTCATCATTATGTTTCTATCTCTCCCTCTCCCGTCCTCTCTGAAATATCTATGTCTATATCTATATCTATATCTATCTATATCTATATCTATATCTATACCTATACCTATACCTATA
>NW_005370994.1:3016615-3033622 GCF_000412655.1 Myotis brandtii
AATTGAGCATTTGTGGGACGAAGTTAAAGAGCCATCAGGCATCTGGTTCCACAACCATCAAATCTCACAGAACTGGACAATGCTATTCATCAGGCATGGTGTCAGATTCCTCGCATCACCTTTCAACATCTCATGGAATCAATGCAAAGAAGAATTGCCACAGTATTGAAGGCAAAAGGTGACCAAAGGAAGTACTGATGGGGTGGTCATAATAATCTGGCATATATATATCTCCTACATTCAATGGCTATTAAATCGCGTTGTTTACCCATATCTTCAGAAAAAAAAAATCACTTCTACTGTCATGGTAAACAACCTGCTTCCCTATTTATAATGATCTGGCCCTCTAGCAACTTCAGCGTGAAATTATAGCTAATTTGCCTACAAACGTCAGGTGGTCATAATAATCTGGCCACTCAGTGTATAATACATTTCAGCATGAAGATGAACAAAGTATTTTAATTTGATGTTCCTTCCTTTTACTTAATCATTAGTTTGTTAGCAAACACTAAGGGCATACAAACATAAAGAAATATAGGTTAGTCCTGGACAGTGTGGCACAGTTGGTTGAGCATCTCACATGTACCAGGTCACTGGATTGATTCCTGGTCAGGGTACATGCCAGAATTCCAGCTCTATCCACAGTGAGGGGCATGAAGGAGGCAGCTGATTGATGTATGTTTCTCTCTCTCTCTCTCTCTCTCCCTTTCTTTCTAAAATCAATAAAAACATACATATTTTTTAAAAGTCATATAGGTTAGGGGCCTGTATATTGAAAAGTTTATTCAAAACATACAAATTTTCTCTATGGCATTTATAAAATTTTGAGTTATTATTGATTTCTCCTATTTCCTCTCTACTTACAAAGACAATATCTATATATATTTAGTATTAACAGTTCTTACTGGCTTAAAAGGGAAGAAAAAATTAATCTTAAAAAAACACATAAAATTTCTTTCTACTTAGTAAAACAGCTGCTGCTTATGACTGCTTCCGTTTATGGTTGAATAAAAATTAAGTACATGATACCCTGAAGAGAATTTTTCAATTACATAAAATGGATAAACCGTGATGACAGAATGAACACGCCAACCTTACCACACCAAACCATGGACAAAATTAATTATTTATATTATTCTATTGATCAATATAAGAAGATAAAAAATTTTTATACCAACTTTTAAATATGTGACAATTAACCTGCGCATAAATGGCAACGCAAATATTTCAACGTGACTGAAAGAAACAGATGCACGACGTACACTTTGTGCCTTTGTTTCCTCTTTTGTATTTACCTGTCATATGGATTGTGGCGAGCCCAGAAAGTGAAGTGATTATCCCTACTAATCTTAGAGACAGTGATACTGAATGAATATGAAATCATATATATTTAATATTTGCATGTTGCATGCAATCATGAGATTTGCTTTGGTTTTATAACCATAAGCACTCTTCTTTGCTTTACAACTTACTCTCTAACTATAGCTTACATTGTTAATTCCTAAAATAGATTGTTCTGTCTTATTTTAGTAAACTCAGCCTAGCAGTTGTGTGCTCTAATAGTCTAAGAAAATTACAGTTATGGTCCAATTTGGAATCTCGATCTTAGAATTTTCTATCCTAATGGGTATTTCCTTTGTTTTATTGCTGTTTCCCCTATTAACAGTGCCTCTGCTTTCTCGAATGATGGCCTGTCTAGCGAAAGGAAACGTTGTGAAGCTAGTTACTGTTTGGGTCCCCCACCCCTGCTCTCTGTCACTGCCAGTATAATCATCTTATTCACCCCTGGTCCTGGGTGCCATTAGAGGAGGTATCTTCTCTATTGTCTATCTCCCATTTGGTACCAGGAACAGCTGTCAGGTGATTTTGGCATATCTGGGAGATGTGGTTTTGTTGGGCAGCAACCAGTTTTACTTCACCAGCCCACTGGGACCCACAGGAGGAAGACTCATTTCCCTTCATCCCCTGCCAGTGTTCCCACATGCCTCATCACCTTCCTAGGTGCAGTATTCAGACTTGACTAGGTATACATCAAGGCAACCCAAGGTTCCTCCCTCAACTAACTACAGTCTCCCTCTTGCAGAGCCCCATAATCCAGCTGGGGGCTCCTGTATACCCCCACTGCAGAGCTGGGAAGGGATGACTCCATGATCTCCCTTCTAGGCAAAATATAAGAGGCCTTTTCATAGTGAACAAAGAGCAATTTATCAGGTATCAAACTTTATTAAAAATTGTGCATGAGAAGTGAGAACAAGTTCTACAACTTTTATCGAAATCACCAGGGGAAGTATGTTGAGTCTCTTTCATCCTATTGTGTTGGGGGAGTGAGAAGAAATTAGACAATGTATCAAACCCCCAAGAAAACTAACCTGTGTCTTTGAGCATTCTATGATACCATGGTTGTCTCACATAGGTTGAAAACAATCCAGTTTTTTCTTCTTTTTTTAAATATATTTTATTAATTTTTTACAGAGAGGAATGGAGAGGGATAGAGAGTTAGAAACATCGATGAGAGAGAAACATCGATTCAGCTTCCTCCTGCACACTCCCCACTGAGGATGTGCCTGCAACCAAGGTACATGCCCTTGACCGGAATCGAACCTGGGACCCTTCAGTCCCCAGGCCAATGCTCTATCTACTGAGCCAAACCGGTTAGGGCAACAATCCAGTTTTTCAATTTGGTCAAATGCTGTTGTTGCTAATGCTGTTCTTGTTGGATATATGCTACAATTTGATGGGTAGAGGGTGTGAAAAAAGAAAAGCATTTTGGTGGTTTTGACATGTAACAACATGCTTAAGGAATCAGTGTATATCCAGCTACTTTCTCTAAGCATGTAGTCTACAATTTAAAATGTTTTCTATTCCCTTAATATATCATTACATTTCTGTAGCATAAATCATTACTATGATTTTAATAAATCTGCACTTTACATTAGTTACAAAAATATAGCTACCAGTTGTCCTGTTATCTTACTAAACATATTTCAAAGTTGACTCTGTGTGACTGCCAAGTTATTTTTGAGATTCTGATTATTAGTTCATATTTGAATTTATATTACCCTTCAATCTGACCTTTGCCATAAGAAGCTGTTCCAATTTGGAAATGTGTAGTTGGTTAATTCCCATTTATTCTTATTTAATATCGCAGATAGATATTGCTCTCTACAAATTGCTGATCTTACAATTGGAAAGAAGTGAAAAGGATTCAAGGTCACCTTGGGAACTTTGAAAACTTGCTTGATCATTTTCCATGGGCAATTTTAAATACTCATGGCTCACACTGCTAATTAAATGACTTCTGTTGCACCCTTAAGCTTCTATAATCATTTTGTTGAATTTTTCATATATAGGTGGTATATACATATATATCATGGTAGAGACATATATGTAATTTATGTTAACCAATAAAAGTATTAATCAAAGGCATTTTTCAGTAATTTAATACTTCTAAAAGTAAAAGTTGTTTAAACCTGACAATCTAAAATAATTCATTATTTGATTGAATTTAAAAATTATGCCATAAGGTTTGTCAGTAAAAACAATATTGTCATCCTATTTAAAACAAATGGGAAAGTGTAAAATTAGCTATTTATCTCTTCTAGAAAGGCATTTTTCTCACCTCTGCCACATTCCTGAAGCCCCTTATTTAATGTCTCCATAACTCCAATCCTAGCATCAACCATCTTCTGCATGCCTTGCCTAATACAACCTAAATCACATGACAAAATGAGAAATATGAAATGTGTTGACTCTTGGGAGTCAGAGAAACTCCTAGTTCAGGTCTTTGCAACATTGACTGTAAATCAGAATCATATGTACAGTGTCTGAAAAATAATCAAAAATGATAAATAGGGCAAAAAGTGAGTGTTATATACATTCAGTATTATACTAGGGCAAACGCTACTGAAAATTATGTAGGAAAATATATTCAGTTTTACTATTTACTAAACATTTGATTAAACTCTCAGACATATTAAAGTTATAAGTTAGCATGTAGATTTTTGTCTTGGAGAAATATAAATTTCTGTCTTGGGGACACATTACCCAAAGATTGTGTTAGCCCTGGTGGATATTAACCAATTTTATAATCTACTAGAAGCCCAGTGCACGAAATTTGTGTATGGGGGGGGGGGTTGTCCCCTCAGCCCAGCCTGCACCTTCTCCAATCTGGGACCCCTTGGGGGATGTCCGACTGCCGATTTAGGCCTGATCCCAGGGATCGGTCCTAAACTGCCAGTTGGACATCCCTCTCACAATCTTGGACAGCTGGCTCCTAATCGCTCAACTGCCTGCCTGCCTGGTCACCCCCAACTGCCTCCCCACTGGCCTGGTTGCCCCCCACAGCCCCCCCCCCCTCACTAACCCCCCTGCCATCCTGGTCGCCCCACACAGCCTGCTGTTCAGTCATTTGGTCATCCCTCACTAACCCCCCTGCCATCCTTGTTGCCCCACACAGCCTGCTGTTCAGTCATTTGGTCATCCCTCACTAACCCCCCTGCCGGCCTTGTTGCCCCATGCAGCCTGCTGTTCAGTCGTTTGATTGTCCCTCACTAACCCCCTGTCGGCCTGATCACAGGCAGCCTTCTTGTGATGGTGTGAGGGTTTTCGTTTGCATGTTACCTCTTTATTATATGGGATTATTATACAAATATCCCAGCTCCTCAGCTGTTGTTTTGAATCAACCATATTATCATTTATTCTCATGAATTAATGAGTTAAATAAAATTTTAACATGTTTTTTTTCTTTATTTTTGTCTGAGTCATTAGGTTAAGCCATTTGAAAGTTTTAATTTAAGAATAGCTTTTGAAATATGTGGATATCTGGGCCACATCGCAGACTTCCGCATTTGGAAACCAGTGCTCCAGAGTCCATAGGTTTCCCGTGATAACATTAAGTAACACTCAGCAAAATGATGAAGTCTATGAAGGTTGCCTTCTGTGTTCTACCAGTACCTAGTTAATGCCTCAGCCTTATTAAACGCTTCATCTACTATGCCTCTCCTCATCTTCAAGACCCATCCAGATATAGCTTCTTTTAAGTTTTGTTTTATTCCCAGCAAACTGAAACTAAAAAAGAATTTTTTTCTTGCAGTCTTATGGTATTTTATTCACATTTTTATTATGTAAATTTAGTTCATGTGTCACTCTCATTAAACTATTATTTACTTGGGCAGAGATCTGCCATAGTCATTTCTATTGAGCTGGCTCCTAACTCATTGGCAAGTAGAGAATGTGGGCACAATGAAAGTATTCTGACTCATACGAAGTCAAGAATGAATGAATAATGAAAGAATACATTAACAATGGAAAGGAGCAAATCATCATATTAGCACTAAGGCAAATAAGTCAACCTGATTAAGAGTATAGGGGGTTGTGTTGGAAGGGGAAAGGATGGAAAACAATATGACCATACTGGCCAAATCAGGAATGACCTTGCAAACAGGATTATTAAAATCTTGCAATTAAAGAAACTGACTTCAGTATTTTTATGTTAGGTACAAATGCATTGACTTTGTAAATATATTTTAAAAAGTTATCTGAATAAGTCATTTGTATAAAACTTTACATAAGTCAACATACTATATACAATCTTGCTACATAACATTGTTTGTAAATCTTAAAACATGCAATTAACAGCACATATGTTCCTACTACCTAGAAAGATTTGGTAAGAATAGAATTTTCAATTATACTACAGTTTAAAGTGTATGAAAAATTTCCTTTCTCAATATAACTCCTAATATAAAATAAAACATCCATTCTTTTTGATTCCTCTCTTGAGAGAATATTTCAGATTCACTGAAGAAGTATAAGATAAAAGAAACAAACTTTTTTGTAGAATATTTTTAAAGAAAAATTTATTTTTAAAAGTATGCGGTTTTTTTTTCTTTTCATGTGAATTCCATCTCCTTTCTGTGTCAGACTCCGACCTGCTCCTATGTTGTGCCTTCCTTTCTTTTTCTTTTCCAGTCCTTTCTGTTTTCCTTTCATCTTTCTCCTTGTTAAATTGTATCTTCTGTGCAGGATTAGACCTGAAGGTTTTAACTTTTTGAGTTTTCCTTAAATAAAGTGAGGTTGCAATCAGGTAACTGTTTGGAAAGGTAAGGAACAGAAAGAAAGGAGTAAAGAAAAGGCCATGCTGAGAAGAAAGACCAAGCCCGGAACAGAGAGGAGGTGAAGTTGTGCTAGCAATTAACACATGGTGTCCTTTTTGCTTCAGGATCTGGAGAAATGTTTGGTTAGGTAAAGGTAATGACTTATAAGCTACCTCTGAAGTCCTTTTTATCTACTTTTATTGCAAGAAAATGTCTGAGTTAATGGGATGACTGCACTTAGAGATCTGAACTCTGCTTTAGAAGTAATAATGACCTAGCCCAAAACTTTTAGAAGTAACTGTAGAGGAGCAACAAAAAAAATCTCTGGAAAGTTCGACAGTGAGTTCCAGTGAGATAAATCTCAAAAGTTCATTTCATAAACTGTTACGATGGACAGATACCTAAATATCAGAACTCTAAATTTAACATGCATCTTTATTTTCCTAGTTTTCTTTTCATATTTGGTATGTTACAGAATTTACCAGGTGACCAAAGAACACACAGGAGTTTTTGGAGACACAGGAAAAATCCATTTGTTTTCAGATGTTTCACATGTACTGGTACAGTGATTAGGGAAGACTGTTTCTCTCCAAATCCTGAGCAAACCAATATGGAGGAAGCTTTCCCTTTATACCCTTTGTTTTCTTTGTCCCCCAAATATGGGATAGGACTTCTGGACCTTTTGCGGGCTTTGCAAAAAGCCCTGTGTGTTGGGGTGGGGGCCGTGAGATCACACCTAAAGGCCTGGCCTGGCACCAGCGCTGATAACCCCCTTTGGAGGTTGTTCATGGTTTATGGCCTCTGTAAAATGGGAGTAGTACTTAGGTAAACAGGTCTTGCAAGATCAGATTTTGGAGAAAGGGGCAGTGACTTGATTATAGACTATCAAGAATTATCATTCAGTTACTGGCACAGATTCAGATTGCTAGCCCTCCCAAAAATGTCTTATTTTTCCCATCAGGTAATCCCAAACTGTTTGATTTCACCCAATATGTTTGTTTAATGAGCAAGGAAAGGAACACAGCTTTGCTTTGTTTGTAAAATGGAGCTGCTGATAATCAAACTTCCCTGTTTTCTTAAATTTCTGATTGGTAAACTAGATTGCAACAATTCCTCCTACCCTCCTCTTCAGAAGGCAGCAATGTTATTATTAACTAGAGGCCCAGTGCACACATTCGTGCACTGGTGGGGTCCCTTTGTCTGGCCTATGGGGATTGGGCAGAAACTGGCTCTCTGATATCCCCCGAAGGGTCCCAGATTGCAAGAGGGCACAGGCCAGGCCAAGGGACCCCATAGGTGCACGATTGGGGCCAGGGAGGGACTGTGGGAGGGCTCCAGGGTGTGTCCGGCCTGTCTCGCTCAGTCCTGATTGGCTGGACCCCAGCAGCAAGCTAACTTATTGGTCGGAGCCTCTGCCCCCTGGTGGTCAGTGAGCGTCATAGCGACTGGTTGAATGAATTGTTGGACACTTAGCATATTAGGCTTTTATTATATAGGATTAGAGGTAAGAAATCTGATCCTAGTTTTATCTTGATAATCAGATGCACTCTGGGACATCTATTAAAATTAGTTTTCAATGGCTGATTATGATAATATTGAGGCAGGAAATTTTAATATACTATACTTAGAATTTGGTCCTGAGAAAGAAGGAAGTATATTTCTCCATTGAGGGAAACAAAAAAACCTTAATCAAGAGTTGTTTTCCCTGCTCCTCCCTAAATAGAAACTTGAGAACTCCAACAGCAATTAACTCTACTTGATACTTAACACAGAAATTTTATATATACAATCCAAACTTAACTCGAAAATCTATGTGAAAACTACTATTATGGAAAAAACAATTTAACTAAATCATATAAACAGTGATAGGGGAGACCAAGCAGAAAAACAGAAAGTTGGTATATTATCTAGAATTTTCCTTTTCCACTGACTGCCTGGGAAGATAGTTGGTAGCAACTGTTAAAACACTGCTGAGACAGTATTTGTTTCCCTTATCCCTGCTAGTTCTGTTCCTCATTGTTACAGATATAGTAGATCCTTTGATTAGTCTTATTAAAACATTTTGGTACTCCAGATGAATGATGTACTTCCATGATATTTAATAGTTTGTGAAAATCATGAGAAACTTCATCTCATCAACTGTGGGCTGGCTTGTGAGAATGAATGGGTGTGAGTAATCTTAGCTCATGGTCTCACATCTCTTGCTCAGCATGGTTTCATTTTACTTGATCTGCATACAGTCATATATGTAGTAATAACATCTTGTGGTTTTAAGAGAAAATGAACACCCAAACAAAATCAATCACTTTTTCTCTGTTTAAAAGTGAAGAAATCTGAGGAAAATCAAGGTTAATTTTAAATATATTTTTATTGATTTTTTTACAGAGAGGAAAGGAGAGGAATAGAGAGTTGGAAACATCGATGAGAGAGAAACATTGATCAGCTGCCTCCTGCACACCTCCCACTGGGGATGTGCCCGCAACCAAGGTACATGCCCTTGACCAGAATCGAACCTGGGACCCTTCAGTCTGTAGGCTGACGCTCTATCCACTGAGCCAAACCGGTTACGGCAAGGTTAATTTTAATTTAGTTTTTTAAAAAATAGAATAATGAATTTGTTGTTGTTCTAATGTGGAAATGACAAATACTTCATAAATTTTATATGCAAGTGGAAGGGGGAGAGAAAAAAGAATAAGAAAAACTACTATTTACTTTCAATCACATTTTTTTTTTCAGTCTGGTGAAAGTAACTCTATTAAATTTTGAAAAGAAGCAAGAATCATTTCATGAGATTTATGCCTAATTTTAGTTCTACCCTATTCAGGAGTTGCCTATTAGAACCATTTTAAGATGAGCCAATAGAACGTAATTTTAAACCAAATGTTTTAGGTTATCCAGGCTATTGACAAGTTTCATACATATTTATAAAGTAAGATATTGACAGACAATGACTACATTTTTGTCCTTTTGCTTATTGCTCTGGAAAGATAGCTCATTTCCAGCTAGACATAAAAGCATTGATCAGACCGTCAAACCTCAGAGGGAAAGTAGGGGAAGGTGGGGGCAAAGGGGAGAGATCAACCAAAGGACTTGTATGCATGCATATAAGCCTAATCAATGGACACAGACAACGGGGGTGGGGGTGAGGGCATGAGTCGGGGGGTAATGGGGCAAGGACACATATGTAATACCTTAATCAATAAAGGAAAAAAAAGTTAACATCAGAATTTAAAGAGCATGCTAATCCTCTGTGAATAAGTCCCTAACATTTCTAGATCTTTCTCTCCAAAGCAGCTCCTATTTCAAGACTTTACCATTCACCACCTTCACTCTTGAAAAGTTCCATTCTTCAGGATTTTTATTTTGAGATAAAAACTCTTTTTATTAATATACAAAACTCCAACAACCTTACATAAGAATAGTCCTCTGTGAATAAGTCCCAGAAACACCTTTGTTCTCATCTTTCTCCTTGTTACTTTTGTCCCACCCACTCACCTAGCTATCACTCACTTCCACAATGCAGTTGATAATGAAATTGTGAGCATTTCTCGTCACACAATTAGTGCCATCACTAATTGTGCCATCACTAAGCCATCACTAAGAAGTCCTGGCCACAAATTAGGAAGCAAGCCTGTAATTAACATGCATTATCAATACCTGTGTGCTCCTTACCTACACTATGGAGTTCAATTCACTACACAGTAGGAATGCTCAGTTCTGGGCTTCACATCACATAAAGAGGGCCTGGATCATATCACTACAAGCTCTTTCCTGGCTCAAAAAACACTGTTCTGGTATATGTATTAGCAAAGGCATTACCAGACTTTTCATTTGGAGCAATCATCTATACAACCAGCCAAAAGGCCCAGGGTAAATCAATATGATCAAACACACACACACACACACACACACACACACACACACACACACACACACACGTTTCTACCCTGATTTTGTTGACATTCAATTTCCTTAGCCTAAGGTTAAACTAGCCACAGAACTGAGGAGATTTCGCTTAGCATAGTGGACCTATAGATCTAGAGTCTTATAACAAAAATGTTCAAAATTAATCTAACAATAATAAATAATTAACCATAAATGTCTTATTTTTGTCAGGATGTGAAAATCATGTTGGTTATGATATAGATTGCCCTCTTCAATTGTATTTAATTTTCCTGTTGACTCTCAGGGCTTCTTCACAATGGAGTTTTGAAACAAAAAGACACTTGTAGGCCAGCATATTTGTCCAGCTGTGCTGCAATTGTCTTAAATATGAGCTGATGGAAGAAAAACAAACAGTAAGACTTTGTTTCAACCTAGGCATTGGAAATGAGACCAACCAAAACAAAAAATGACATTCAGAGTAAAACATAACCCATTCTAAACTGAATGAGCCGGCCACTTGCGTTTGAAATGAGATATTCCATCACAAAGATCCCAGTGCTGACTCTGCTGGCTCCAGGTTAAGGCCTAAAATAAAATTTAGGCAGGATTTAAAATTATCACAACTTTCATTCCTTCTATGGTTTAAGTTATATTCATATTTATTAGATTTTTATTATTTAAATGGAAAAATCAGGTTATTCTTTATCTTTAGATATAAAAATGATTACAAACTTTATATTAAATATGATGAGAACACTCTCACCATATGGGAGTTCATACTTTCAGTTTCAAAGGACCTTATAAAATGTGGCTAACATGCTATTGAAATGGCTCTTGGGAGCTTGAAAAAATGGAAGGGGCTAAATTAAGTGAAATAGAAATGCCAGTATTATTGTGGCAGAAGATAAAGAGGCCAGAAGGCTCAGAATAGTGGGTAGAGTGGATATACTGCTAAAAAAAAGAAAATTCATCATTTGTGTCTGGTCTCTGGGAGGATCCAGAGGACACTTCATTTACCAATGTGATAAGGAAAGGAGCATTGTTGAGATGCTCATGAATACCTCTTCTCTATAAGCCAGGTTTGACTGTAGGAGATACTGTCACAGAATTGGGCATTCTAACAGCAATGGGGGTGATCGGATTTAGAATTAAGAGAGACCATATTGTGCTACTTAATCATCAGAAGCAAGGTAGTCAAATTACAGTAATGGGTAACAGAGTGGCATTGAGTGGAGGAATGGTGATTTTTCAGAAAGCTATGGATATAGATAGAATTAATAGGGCATGGTGCTCTTAAGAACAAAATAGTTGGGCAGCCAATAAGGATATTACATGATCAGAGATCTGAGGACAGCCACTCCAATAGAAATTTATAAGAACTTTTCTAGTTTCTCAGACTAATATGGTTCTGTGGCCCGGAAACTGCTGTCTGAAGAAGAGGCAGAGTCCTAATGAGTAAGGAATCTATAAAACCACAACAGCGTGTTTAGTAATAATACCCCTAGGTCTTTTGCCAAGGGACCTATGACCATTTACACAGGTAACAGTGCAATAGGAGTCAAGGAAAAGTTTATAAAGGGTCTACGTGACATTAATACCTGAACTTGAGGCATCGGTATGATCTCCTACCCCTATTAGAGTGTAGGTGAATGGGGTTCAGGTAATAATCAGAGTCCTGACCCTGACCTGGTTCTCAGTGAGTTCACATTGTAGACGTTTTCCTGGTCTTCAAATGTACTGTTCAGTGGATATAAACATATAGTTCAGTGGTAGTTGACAGAACCCCCACAATGGCTTGCTAGCCTTTGAGAGCTGTTTTAGTATAATGAGCCAAGAGAAAGGGTCTGAAACTGTTCATCCCCCTGGCCAAGATTGTACAAAGCTCTGTCAACCTCCAGGGAAAATAACAGAGATTTGTTCCATCCTTAAATATCTAAAGGTTGCAAGGGGCTAGCTCCAAGACATCTTACTAGAAAAGCTACAAAAAAAAGTTGGTTTCTGGCAAATGACAGTTGACTATCACAAACTCAACCAGGTGGTAGCCCCAATTGTAGCTGCTAGGCCAACGAGAACTTTTTTATGAGAGCAGATTAACTCAGCCTCAGGCATGCAGCCATGATCAGGTGAAAACATTATTTTCATTCCTTTATTTTGTTTATTTTTTATTTATCTTTATGGTTGAGAGAATTATTGATGTCCCCTTCATTGCCCTCTCCACTCAGTTCCTGCCCTGCCATAGGTATTCACTATAAACAAGAATAAACTGAAAATGGATAAAAGACTTAAATGTAAGTTGTGAAACCATAAAAATCCTAGAAGAGAACATAGACAGGAAAATCTCATACATCTCAAGTAGCACAATTTTCACCGATACATTGCCTAGGGCAAGAGAAACAAAGGAAGAGATAAACAAATGGTACTACACCAAACTGAAAAGCTTCTGCACAGGAAAAGAAATGAGCATCAAAATGAAAAGGGAACCCACTGTATGGGAAAACATATTTGCCAGTGATACATATAAAAAAGGGTTAATTTTATCTCTTTCAAGATAATTGATAGAAAGCACTTCACATTTACAGTGTGTGGGGAAAATAAGAGAATGCATTTAACAATATGCTCCAAGACATCTTAATTGTTCACCTTAATAAACTCAGAAGGGGCCTAGACCTTCTGGACATTTCATAGAAGATAAAATTGGTCCACTATAATGACATTAAGTTAATTAAACCACATGAGCAAGACATGACAAGCACATTGGAGGTCTCTATAAGACACACATGCTCCAGAAGTTAGAGATAAACCCTATTATCAGGGGCCTGAAGTGTTCAGAGGTCTAGTGATCAGAGGCATGCCAGGGAAACCTCTCCAAAATAAAGAACAACCTTATGGCACCTCACACTTTTCACACCTAAGAAGGAAGGAAAACATTTGGGAGGCCACTTCAGGGTCTGGAAGCAGAATAGTCCTCACTTCAGAACATGTGGAAATTACTCTGATTCATCTACTAAGTGACATAAAACACTTACAAATTTCAGTTGGACTCATAACATGAAAAGGCTCCGTAGCTTGTCCCGATCAGTACAAATGATGCTATACTTGAGCAAAATGACCAGTAGTCCTTTTAGTACTTGTGATAGTCAATTTTATGTTTCAACCTGACAGGACTAAGGGATGTCCAGGTAGCTGATAAACGTTCTTTCTGGGTGTGTCTGTGAGGATATCTCAGGAACATATTAGCATTTAAATCAGCAGACTGAGTAAAGAAGATTGTCTTTACCTTGTGGTTGGACATCATCCCATCCTTTGAGGACATAAATACAACAAAAAGTTAGAGGAAGGGCACATCTGTTCTCTCTGCGAGAGCTGAGACATGCATCTTCTTCTGCCCTTGGACATACATACACCATCCCCCAGCTCCCCATTCCCTTTTCAGGCCTTTGATTAAAAAATAATTGTCACCAGTTTTTCTTATTCTCTCTACTTTCAGATGGCAAAAGGTGGGACTTCTCCAAAAATGCATGAGCCAATTCCTATAATAAATAAATCTATATATCAACAGTTCTCTCTGTATCCATGTATGTATGTAACTACCTATTTATCTATCTAATCTCCTATTGGTTCTGTTTATCTGGAGAACTCTGACTAATACAGTGTGAGAGCAGTATTTCTCAACCTGAGAACTCTCAACATTTCAGACCAGATAATTATTTATTGTGGGACTGCTCTCTGCATTGTAGAATGTTTACCAGTATCATTGATCTTCATCTACCGGATGTCAGTAGCTCCCCCCTCCCATCCCTAGTCATAACAATCAAACATGTGTCCAGACATGGCCGAATGTCTCCCAAGGGACAACATTTTCTGTGATTGAAAACCATAGCTTCAGACATTTCAGACCAGATAATTATTTATTGTGGGACTGCTCTCTGCATTGTAGAATGTTTACCAGTATCATTGATCTTCATCTACCGGATGTCAGTAGCTCCCCCCTCCCATCCCTAGTCATAACAATCAAACATGTGTCCAGACATGGCCGAATGTCTCCCAAGGGACAACATTTTCTGTGATTGAAAACCATAGCTTTAGAGTTATCCATAGTGGGAAAAAATACTATGTAGGTTTAGGGCAAACAACACCATCAAATTGCAACATAGATTTATGGAGTTCTGGGACAAAGATATGTCATCTGCAAGAAAGATATACACCATTAAAAATGTTCCAGTATGGTATTGGCCCTGACAAAGATTAAGAATCTAACCATAAAACATCAAGCCACCGTGTTGCCAAAGCTTCCTTTTATGTCCTGGGTCCATCAGACCCACAAAGTCATAAGATACATCTGTGATCAGGTGCATGCAGGGTCAAAGGGCATAAATACACTGCATGAACTTATATTTCAAACCATATATCATTCGCCGCTATTCTTTTGAACTTCTCTCTCAGTTCATCCTTATGGTCACAAGGGAAATTTCTTATGATCAGCTAAAGGAGAAGGAAAAAGCTGAACTTGGCTCATGGACTAACTAGTTTAGTAAGTGAATATAAGCTGAAAGTGAAGTATAGCCCTACTTAGGGGTGGAGCTAAATAGGCTGTGCTGCTCAATTCATATTTGACATAGTTGCAAAGGCAATTTAGAAAAAAGTTTTTTTCAAGAGATACTTTGGTAACAATAGCCATCGGGATAAAAAAGAATCTAAACCATTTGTTCACATCATACACAAAACATATATCAAAATTGATCATAAACTTAAACATAAAAGCTAAAATTATGAAATGTCTAAATAAAATGTCTAGAGATAAGCATAGATTTTTATATAAAACATAAAAGGCACAATCATAAAAATTGATTACTTAAACATAAAAATTAAGAACACTTGCTTCTTAAATACTTTATTAATACAATGGAAAAACAAGCTACAGATTGACACATATATTTGTAATAGTTATATTTAACAAAGAATCTGGTATCTGAATATATAAAGAACATTTGCAATTTGATAATAAACAACAATGCAATAAAAATGGGTAAAACAATTAAACCTTTCAGGAAAGAAAATGTCCAATAAACATATCAAATATATTCAGTATCATTTTTGTAAAAAATGCAAATTAAAATAGTTATCACAACCTCTATGAGAATAGCTCAAATTAAAAGTCTGATGAAATCAAGTGTTAATAAGAATATGGAGCATTTGGAGGAATGTTATATTGTTGAGGAGTATAAAATGGTAAAAGTGCTTTGAAGAACACTAGAATTTAGTTACGTATACTTACAATAGACCCACCAATTCTCTTCTACTTAAAGAAGAGAAGTAAAAACATGTATCACACAAATATTTGTGTATCAATGTCCATGGCATCTTTATTCCCAGAATTTAAAACTGGGAAAATTTAAATGTTAATCTGAAACTGCATGTATGAATAAATTGTACCATATTACATTAATAAAAATATTTATAAATTTTAGAAATATTTGGAAATTCCAGAGCCTATAAATAGCTGACCAAAGAGTAAATCTCAAGGGTAAATTTTTTAAAATACATAGACATTTTTAACATATTGAAATTTGTAGGATTCAACTAAAGTGGTGCTTAGAGAAAATGTATAAATGTAATTCCTATATTTAAAAAAAATGAAAAAAAACATAAAAGTAGGATTCTAAACTTTGAAATTAATAAACAAACGAAAAGTAACTAAAACCAAAACAAGCAGTAAATATAGAACAATATTAGCAAGAGTATAAATTAAATTTTTTTAAAAAAATAGAAAGATAAAATCAATCCAAACAAAAGCTGTTTTTTAAAGGTTAACAAAAATTGATAAATATTTCACCAGATTTATATGAAAAGAGAGAAAATATAATTTATAAATACCAGAAACAAAAGGAGGGACATCACTGAAGACTCCACAGACATTTAAAAAAATCATAAGAAAATATTATGAAAAACACCATGGCCCCAAATTCAGCATCTTTGAAGAAATGGACCAAGTCCTTGAAAGACAGAAATTAACAAACCATACTTATTAACAGATACCATGAATAATACATATTTTTAAAAAATTGAATTCATAGTTAAATATCTTAAAACAAAACACTTCAGGCCCAGATTATTTCAATAGTGATTTCTACCAAACATTTCAGGAAGAAATACTACTAATTCTACACTAATTCTTGAGAAAATAGAACAGAATAAAACATATTCTGAAGCTGGCATTACTTTCATACCAAACCCAGGCAAATACATTATAAATAACAAAACTACAAACAATAAATAAGAATCGACAGAGTAAATAAAATCTATAATAAAATATTAGTAAATAGAATCTTTAAAAAGGATAATATATTATGCTTATTTGTGGCTTATACCAGTAATGTAAGACAGATTCAATATTTGAAAACCAATAAATGGTCTTTCACCATATTAATAGAGTTAAAAAGGAAAACCACTAAAAATTAAAGAAAAATTATCTAACCTGACAAATTTTATCTACCAAAAAGTCTACATCTAATATCATATTTAAGGATAAGTGACTGAATACTTTTTATTTTATTTTATTTTTTTAAATATATTTTTATTGATTTCAGAGAGAAAGGAAGAGGGAGCGAGAGATAGAAACATCAATGATGAGAGAGAATCATTGATCGGCTGCCTCCTGCAAGCCCCCCACTGGGGATTGAGCCCACAACTCGGGGATGTGCCCTTGACCAGAAGCAAACCTGGGACTTTTTAGTTTGCAGATCGACACTCTATCCACTGAGCCAAACTGGCCAAACTGAATACTTTTTAACTAAAATTAGGAACAAAGCAAAGATTTCCTTTCAACACTTTTATGCAACATTATATTGGAAGTCCTAGTGAGTGCAATCTATATAACAGCCAAGCAATGGGAATCTATATATACAAAAAGCCGAGCGACTCAAATGACAGAACAACCAGAATTACCAGTTACTATGATGCGCACTGCAGTGGCCAACCAGCCTGATCTGGGCCTGGATTGACCCCCCCCCCTCGCCCTGCAACCTCC